>NW_027646180.1:278200-505200 GCF_951394435.1 Stenella coeruleoalba
TTATTATTATTGTTGTCATTGTTTTTATTTTACTTTTTCCACTTTTTTTACAACTATCTTCTAATTTTAATCGGAGTTAAAGGTTGGACTAGACAATAACATTTGGAACCAATTAAATATAATTTTACCATTTTCTCTCCATGACTTGTTATAATTATCCCACCATGAGGTAATGAATGTTATTGCAGAGAAAAGCTTATTTTTTACTTTCTAAATTTTATTGTTTTAATTAGTTATTTTTATTGAAGAATATTTGATTTATAATGGGTTAGTTTCAGGTGTACAGCAAACTGATTCAGTTATATATATATATATATATATATATATAACAAAATATTATTACAAAATATTGTTACTTATTACAAAATATTGAGAATGGTACCCTGTGATATATAGTAGGTCCTTGTTGATTATCTATTTTATACATAGTAGTGTGTTTATGTTAATCCCAAATTCCTAATTTATCCCTCCCTCTCACCTTTCCCCTTTGGTAGCCATGAATTTTATTTTGAAGTCTCTGAGTCTGTGTCTGTTTTATAAATAAGTTCATTTATATCATTTTTTTAGAATCCATATATAAGTGATTTCACATGTTATTTGTCTTTCTCCATCTGACTTGCTAAACCTAGTATAATAATCTCTAAGTCTATCCACGTTGCTGCAAATGGCACTATTTCATTCTTTTTTTATGTCTGAGTAATATTCCATTGTAGGCATGCACCATATCTTCTTTATCCATTCATCTGTCAATGGACATTTAGGTTGCTTCCATGTCCTGGATATTGTAAATACTGCTGCAGTAAAAATTAGGGTGCATGTATCTTTTCGAATTATATTTTACTCTGTGTATATTCACAGGAGTGGGATTGCTGGATCATATGGTAGCTCTATTTTTACTTCTTTAAGGAATGTATATACTGTCCACCACAGTGGCTGTAGCTATTTACATTCCCACCGACAGTGTAGGAGGGTTCCTTTTCTACACACCACCTGCAGCATTTATTATTTGTAGCCGTTTTGATGATAGCTATTCTAACTGGTCTGAGGTGATGCCTCATTGTAGTTTTGATTTGCATTTCTCTAATAATTAACAATGCTGAGCATTATTTCATGTACATTTTGACCATCTGTATATCTTCTTTAGAGAAATGTCTATTAAGTCTTCTGCCCATTTTTTGATTGTATTGTTTGTTTTTCTGATATTGAGCCTTATGATCTGTTTGTATACTTTGGAGATTAATCCCTTGGTTGTTGCATTGTTTGCAAATATTTTCTTCCATTCAGTAGATTTTCTTTCAATTTCCTTTGCTGTGCAAAAGCTTTTAATTAGGTCCCAATTGTTTATTTTTGGTTTTATTTCCATTACTCTAGGAGACAAATGCAAAAAGATATGGCAGTTATGTCAAAGGATGTCTGCCAATGTTTTCTTCTGTTTCATAGTATCCATTTATACAATGGATACTATAAAACTCTTAGTTAGTATCCATTTATATATATTTATAGTACACATTTAGATATTTAATCCCTTTTGAGTTTGTTTTTGTGTATCGTGTTAGAGAATGTTCTAATTTCTTTCTTTTACATGAAGCTGCCAATTTCACATCACCACTTATTGAAGAGACTGTCTTTTCTCCATTGTATATTCTTGCTTCCTTTGTCATTGATTAATTGACCATATGTGTGTGGGTTTATCTCTGGACTTTTTATCCTGTTTCATTGAACTATATTTCTGTTGCTGTGCCAGTACCACACTGTTTTGATGACTGTAGTTCTGTAGTATAATCTAAAGCTAGGAAGCCTGATCCCTCCAGCTCCAATTATCTTTCTCAATATTTCTTTGGCTATTTGGGGTCTTTTGTGGTCCCATAGAAATTTTTTTTTAATTTCTTCTAGTTCTTTGATAAATGTTAGTGGTAATCTGATTGGGATTGCATTTAATCTGTAGAGTATGTTGCGTAGTATCCTCATTTGACAATATTGATTATTCCAATCAAAGAACATAGTATATCTTTCCATCTGTTTGTGTTATCTTTGATTTCTTTCATCACCATCTTATAAATTTCAGAGTACAGATCTTTTCCCTCCTTAGGTAGGTTTATTCCTAGGTGTTTTTTTTTCTTTCATGCCATAGTAAACGGAATTGTTTCCTTAATTTCCCTTTCTGATTTTTGTTTTTAATGGGTAGAAATGCAACAGATTTCTGTGTATTAATTTAGTATCCTGCAACTTTACCAAATTCATTGAGAGTTCTAGTAGTTTTCTGGTAGCACCTTTAGGATTTTCTATGTATAGTATCCTGTCATCTGAAAACAGTGACAGTTTTACTTCTTTTCCAATTTGGATTTTTTTTAATTTCTTTTTCTTCTCTGATTGCCATGGCTAGGACCTCCAAAACTGTGTTGAATAAGAGTGGTGAGAGTGGTCATTCTTATCTTTTTCCTGATCTTAGTGGAAATGCTTTCAGTTTTTCACCATTGAGAATGATGTTTGCTGTGGGTTTGTCATATATGGCCTTTATTATGTTGAGGTAAATTGCCCATTTTCTGGAGTGTTTTTATCATAAATGCATGTTGACATATACATGGAATCTAAAAAAAAAAATGGTCATGAAGAACCTAGGGGCAAGACGAGAATAAAGACACAGACCTACCAGAGAATGACTTGAGGATACGGGGAGGGGGAAGGGTAAGCTAGGACAAAGTAAGAGGGTGGCATGGACATATATACACTACCAAACGTAAAATAGATAGCTAGTGGGAAGCAGCCACATAGCACAGGGAGATCAGCTCAGTGCTTTGTGACCACCTAGAGGGGTGAGATAGGGAGGGTGGGAGGGAAGGAGACACAAGAGGGAAGAGATATGGGGACATATGTATATGTATAACTGATTCACTTTGTTATAAAGCAGAAACTAACACACCACTGTAAAGCAATTATATTCCAATAAATGTGTTTAATAAATAAATAAATAAATAAAATATGTGTTGAATTTTGTCAAAAGCTTTCTCTGCATTGATTGAGATGATCATATGGTTTTTATTCCTTAATTTGTTAATATGGTGCATCACATTGATTGATTTGCGTATATTGAAGAATACTTGCATTCCTGTGACAAACCCCACTTGATCATGGTGTATGATTCTTTTAATGTGTTGATGGATTCTGTTTGCTAGTATTCTGTTGAGGATTTTTGCATCTATGTTCATCACTGATATTCATCTGTAATTTTCTTTTTTTGTGATATTTTTGTATGGTTTTGGTATCAGGGTGATGGTGGCCTTGCAGAACCAATTTGGAAGTGTTCCTCCCTCTGCTATATTTTGGAAGAGTTTGAGAAGGATAGGTGTTAGCTCTTCTCAAAATGTTTGATAGAGTTTGCCTGTGCAGCCGTCTTGTCCTGGAATTTTGTTTGTTGGAAGATTTTTAATTACAGTTTCATTACTTGTGTTAGGTCTGTTTATATTTTCTAATTTTTCAGGTCAGTCTTGGAAAATTGTACCTTTCCAAGAATTTGTCCATTTCTTCATGGTTGTCAAGTTTATTAGCATATAGTTGGTTGTAGTAGTCTCTTATAGTCCTTTTTGTTTCTGTGCTGTCTGTTGTGATTTCTCCTGTCTCATTTCTAATTTTATTGATTTGTGTCCTCTCCCTTTTTTTCTTGATGAGTCTGGCTAAATATTTATCAATTTTGTTTATTTCCTCAAAGAACCAACTTTTGGTTTCACTGATCTATGCTATTGTTTTCTTCATCTGTATTGCACATATTTCTGCTCTGATATTTATTATTTCTTTCCTTCTACTTACTTTGGTTTTCTTTGTTCTTTTTTCTTTAATTGCATTAAGTGCAAAGTTAGGTTGTTTACTTGAGATTTCTCTTGTTTCTTGAGGTAAGATTGTATTGCTATAAACTGATGAAAGAAATCAAAGACGACACAAACAGACGGAGAGATATACCATGTTCTTGGACTGGAAGAATCAATATTGTCAAAATGACTATACTACCCCAAGCAATCTACAGATTTAATGTAATCTCTAGTAAATTACTGAGGGCATTTTTCAAAAATTAGAACAAAACATTTTACAATCGGTATGGAAACACAAAAGACTCTGAATAGCCAAAGCGATCTTTAGAAACAAAAATGGAGCCAGAAGAATTAGCTTCCTGACTTCAGACTATACTACAAAGCTACAATCATCAAAACAGTATGGTACTGAGCACAAAAACAGAAATATAGATAAATGGAACAGGATAGAAAGCCCAGAGATAAACTCTCGCACCTATGGACACCTAATCTATGACAAAGTAGACAAGAATATACAGTGGAGAAAAGACAGTCTCTTCAATAAGTGGTGTTGGGAAAATTGGACAGCTACAGGCAAAAGAATGAAAGTGGAACACTCCCTAACACTGTATACAATAATAAACTCAAAATGGATCAAAGACCTAAATGTCAGGCCAGATACTATCAAACTCTTAGAGGAAAACATAGGCAGAACACACTTTGACATAAATCACAGCAAGATATTTTTTGATCCACATCCTAGAGTAATGAAAATTAAACAAAAATAAGCAAATGAGACCTCTTTAAACTTAAAAGACTTTGCAGAGCAAAGGAAACCATGAAAGAAACGAAAAGACAACCCAAAGAATGGGTTGAGAAAATATTTGCAAATGAAACACCCGACAAGGAATTCATCTCCAAAATATTCAAACAGGCTTGTGCACCTCAATATTCAAAAAAAAAATGCAAACGACCTAAATAAATAATGGGTGGAAGATCTACGTAAACTTTTATCTAAAAAAGACATACAACTGACCAAAAGTCACATGAAAAAAATGCTCAACATCACTAATTATTAGAGAAATGCAGATCAAATCTACAATGAGGTATCACCTCACAAAGGTCAGAATGGCTGTCTTCGCAAATCTACAAACAATAAAGGCTGGAGAGGGTGTGGAGAAAAGGGAACCCTCCTACACTCTTGGTGGGAATGTAAATTGATACAGTGACTAAGGAGAACAGGATGGAGGTTCCTTAAAGAACGAAAAATAGAATTACCATATGACCCAACAATCCCAGTCCTGGGCATATACTGAGAGAAAACCATAACTCAGAAAGATACATGCTCCCCAATATTCATTGCAGCACTATTTACAATAGCCAGGACATGGAAGCCACCTAAATGTCCATCAACAGAAGAATGGATAAAGAAGATGCGGTACATATATACAATGGAATATTGCTCAGCCATATAAAGGAACAAAATAATGCCATTTGCAGCAACATGGGTGGACATAGAGATTGTCATACTAAGTGAAGTAAGCCAGACAGAGAAAGCCAAGTATCACATGAAATCACTTATACGTGGAATCTAAAAAGAACAAAACAAAACAAAACAGGGTACATATGAATTTATTTACAAAACCAAAGTAGAATCATGGAAGTAGAAACAAATTTATGGTTACCAGGGATTAAGTGGGGGAGGGATAAATTGTGAGATTGGGATTGACATATACACACTACTATATATAAAATAGATAACTAATATGAACCTGATGTATAGCACAGGGAACTCTACTCAATAGTCTGTAATGGCCTATATGGGAAAAGAATCAAAAAAAAAAGAAAGAAAGAAAAGAGTGTATGTATATATATGTATAACTGATTCACTTGGTTGTACACGTGAAACTAATATAACATTGTAAATCAACTATATTCCAATAAAAATTAAACAAAAAATAGTGTAATCACTAATTCCGATTAGCAGCTATTCAAAAGTGAAATAAAAAACTTAGTTGCCATTATGGATATATAACCATCTGAGTCCTTAGAAAAATATAATGATAAATATATGTAAGTACATAATAATAGTAATAATAACAACAACAATAAAGTCATAAGAGATTTTGAGCTCTTAGTCAAACATTTTGGGTGGAAACTGTCCACTCTCTAAGGTCATCAGCGGGTTCTGAAGGTCATCAGCGGGTTCTGAAGGTCTTACATCAGCAGTTTTCTAGCAAAGATCAGAGCTTCTACAACATCCATGAGAATCTTCAGTTTGAGGGGCTCACCTGGGGAGCCTTCCAATTGTGTGGAATTATGAATTGATTCCTTAGTTACTGTGATCAGTTCAGTGTTTTTTTCCCCAAAAATACACATGCTGAAACCCAATGCCCAACATGATGGTATTGGGAGAAGTGCCCTTGGGGAAGGGCTTAGGTCGGGAGGGTGGAGACCTTCTGAGTGGGACCAGTGCCTTGTAAAGAGGACAGGGAAGACCCCTGTCCCATGGCACCAGGTGAGGCATCAGGGAACAGTCAGCCATCTGGGTAGCAGTTTCTCTCCAGGAATCATGTCTTCCAGACCCTGATCTTGGACTTCTCAGACTACAGAAATATGAGAAATAAATGTCTATGGTTATAACCCACCCAGTCTATGGTACTTTGTTTGTGGTGCCAAATGGACTAAGGCAGCTGTGAAACAAATACCCAAATGTCCACACTCAGGAGGTTCACAGCTGTGTTTGTTGTTAAAAGTACCTGATATGGTCCCTCAATGAGGTTCAAGGGCAGTTTTTCTCTGATGTCTCTTTCAATAGATAAAATTAACTGGTTGAATATCCTAGAAGGCTATTGATTAGATGTGAGCAGGCAGCCTTTGTCTTGGTGCCAGGAGTGGATGTTATACATGAATCCTTTCCATTATCTTGTGTGTCTGACTGCAATAGGGCAGGGATGGTATTGCAGGGACATGTCTCTAAATGCGTGGTCCTTCCAGTTACCACCTCACAGGGCGAAAATTGATTTTTCTTTGAGGTAGTTGATAATGATGTCACTAGTGCTAAGGGGGGGACCTTTGGCCAAGTTTTGGAAATTTTGGATAATTTTAATTTAAGGAGCTACTTTTCAACCTTTCCAGAAGACTGTGGATGGTGATGACTGTGTAGTACTGAGTCATAGTGACACCTTACAGGGTTGTTTTGTAAAGATTCCTGTAAAGTGAGCACCTCAGTCACTCGGTATGAATGTTGCTACACCACAAGTGGAACACAAATTCAAGAATCATTCTATGAACTCTAAGGGCTGTAGCCTTCTGGCAAGGAATTACTTCAAGAAAGCCAGAAATTAGACATAAAATAAATAAAATATATTCAAATTCCAGACTCTGGAGGCTGAGTTAAATCCATCTCAGTGCGTTCAAAGGGCCCAGGAGGGTTGTCTCTGTGTGCCTCCTTTACAGTTCCACAGGATTTCGCTGTTGGCTGCTTACACAGAACTGAGAAATTACCTTAGTTGTATTTTTTATGATTTTTGTGGGGGTTTTTGTTTATTTGTTTGTTTTTAGTTTCCACATGTGTTGATTTAAGATAGTCACCAGTTTGTCTGTACTGAATTCACACTCCTTCAGATGGGGCATGTACCCACCACCTCTGACTCAAGAGGGGACTGGAACCCACTGTCATCTGATTGAAACAGCTAACCTGGTGTCTGGACTCTCTGGAGATCGGGTTCTATTGTCCCATCTCAGAAAGAATTCAGCCAGCGGCAAAGCTATAGGCAAAGTCTGAGTTAATTAGCATAGGATGCTTGTGAGAGACACAAGTGGGCAGCCAAGCCCAGAGAACAAAGAGGGCCACATTTTTTTTTTTTTTTTTTTTTTTTTGCGGTACGCGGGCCACTCACTGTTGTGGCCTCTCCCATTGGGGAGCACAGGCTCCATACGCGCAGGTTCAGCAGCCATGGCTCACAGGCCCAGCCGCTCCACGGCATGTGGGATCTTCCCGGACCGGGGCACGAACCCTTGTCCTCTGCATCGGCAGGCGGACTCTCAACCACTGCGCCACCAGGGAAGCCCGAGGGCCACATTTTTATAATCAATGAAAAAGTGGGAGGGGTGAAGAAAACCTTCTTTGTCATTGTTGGGTAGACATCAAGTCTTACATCACCAATTCCTCCTTTAACCCTGTATGGTTTAACCCGGAAGGTCATGACACTATTTAAATCATATGTATATTAGCAGAAGGGCGGCAACATATACTAAAATATGGTAATTCATCTCAGGTTTCTGTATAATGTCCCCTCTCACTTATATTTCTGTCCTGGCTACATGCAGACATGCTACTCTTCAAGGATTATTAACTCCCTGCCTTCATGTAACAAGATTCCGACCACACGTCTATTGTGCTTTAACTATCAGGATTTGTGGCTTGAGTGTGTCTGGCACTTGGATGCGCCTGGTCTTCCTTCTGGGTAGAGCAGATTGTTGCTTGGTTACTGGATTCTTTTCTTGAGTGGTCATTAGCTTACAGACGTCTCCCAAACTCCTATAATTCCCTTTCTGTCTTTAATCCCCTCGTGAGATTTCTAAACTAATTGTTCAAGTACCCTACTCTATGCCTATCAGTACCATGTAGAGAAGATTAACAGAGAAGTTTAACTTATATTTATTTGAAAATATCCGATGTCACAAAATGTGAGATTGCAGATTACCTGAATGAAGTTGCTAACTCGAATTTTTCTATTATTTTTTACATAAAATCAATTTCTTATTTAAGACTGTATATCTTATGACTTTCTTGGATGCCTCCAGAATTTTTTTTTTTTTTTTTTTTTTTTTTTGCCACACTGCATGGCTTGTGGGATCTTAGTTCCCCAACCAGGAATCAAACCCAGGCCCTCGGCAGTGAGAGTGCAGGGTCCTAACCACTGAACCACCAGGGAATTCCCAGAGATTTATTTTTCAGGGTCTAGAAAAGTGAGAACAAGATTAAGGCCACTCTTGGGTAAATGATCTGCTACAGGATTATCTACAGCTTTCATAGTATCTAATTTTGCACTGCCTTCCCCTTTATATGCCAAGTCTCTAGGGTGTAGGCCTGTCTAAAAGTTCCTTACCCTGTTGTTCATCTGATGATGTTTCCAGCAGATGTGAGAGGACACCCTGCTTTGTTTTCAAAACAATCCAATACCTTGCGCTACTCCCCAAACCTATGTGTTTATTCTCTGGTCTTCGCCAATTGACAAGCTCTAGTAACTGCAGTAACTTCTATCATTTGGGTGGATTTTACATCAGATAGAGGAATATCTTCTAAAGCAAAGACTTTGCTAGTAATACTAATTCCTGGTTAATAATCTCAGTTTTAATTTTGAGGTATGGTCCATGAAAACATTACACCAGGTCAAGGTTATCGGTGAGAGAGCCTAACACATCTAAGGAATGTACAGAATTTTCCCTGCTGAAGATGAAACCATTGTGAGCACCATCTTGGTGGTCAGCCATGTCTCGTGACTGTCTAATGCAACAAACGCTGACTTTGAGCTCAGTGGAACTTAGTGATTTTCAATTCACTTTTTATCTTAATGGCTTTAGATAATTATGTGAGGCTATTTCAGCAGATAGTGTAGGAAGACAGATTGAACTGAGTAAACAATGAGGAAAATCACAAACTAATGAAACAAGAGCCCAGGTGAGTGTTTCCAGGCTTGGAAGATTCAACAGTTCATGTACCCAGAGAGGGGGTTTGAACAATCTTCCACACATGTCAGCTTCACCCCCAGTTGACCCACACCCCGTATGGAGGTGGTGACAGCATTCCCAAGGCCACATGCAGACATGGAAAGGGACTGGGGGTAGGGGGATGACTCCTCCCCTAAATTAGCTCCTCGGGAACCAGGGGTGCCCCATGAGACACTCTCTCCTGCCTTCTGAGTAGAACTTTGTCACCAGGGACATGACCCAACTCACCTATTGTACTTTTTGAATTCCAGCCTTTTGGGGAGAGGTTTGGAATCTGAGACTTTTATGTAAGAGTCTTGCTGTGACCTTCATCCCTGTCTTCCTATGTTCAGTTATGTCTGTCCAGGATCCTCTCACACTTGGTGACATTAGATTCCTCCTTTTACTAACAGGTCAAAGATGACCTCTGCTGGTACTTCTGGTTTCTGCATCAACAGGTAACACGTTTGGAAATGGTCATTTCCGTCCTTAAAGCAAGAAAATTCTGAATAAACTGAATACGAATAATCTCCCTGAACCTAACAGAGTCCTGACATTGCAGGGGAAACCCCACCCCAAAACTAGAGAGGTGGGCATGTCCAGAATCCAGGTGAGATCTGCCCACCTGGAAGAGAAGCTGCTGGGGGAGCACCTATTGTTGAATAATTATGCAAGTCTGCAGGACCAGGGTGGACCAGTGTGAGGATGAGAATTTCTGGGGTCCACACTCCATAATTTGTGGGATTTAACCCCAGAAACATCCAAGTGCTCACAGTAAGGGTCCATATTTATCCCTTCATGACATCTGATAGAGGGAAGCAAAGACTAACAACCGAGAAATACTGAAACATACCCAGAACTTCCATCAGGCAGACCCTCCAGAGGAAGAACTATTCCACAAGCTTCTCCTAGGAGGTGAGTAGGAATTCTTGTCCTCTCCAGACCCAGGGAGGGGGCACAGCTATCAGGTTAAGAGATTAAAAAGGAATAGACAGGGGACACTGCAGCCTGGGAGGGAGTAGGGGCAGGGGATGAGCCACAACACTGGAGACCCTTATGGAGGTCACAGCCCAGACCCAGTTCCACTGAACCACACGTATTAAGCCTTAACAATGTAGAAAGCCCCCTCCTCACACATGACCCCCACCTCAGTGTCCTGGCAGTGGATTAACACCGAAAGATGCACGATGTGCAGACTCTCTCTGGGGAGGGGAACTAGTGATGCACCGAGACCACATCCAGGACACCAGAGCACTGGGGCTTCGGTACCTGCAGCTGGAGACCAGGCTCAGAGCGCCTCATTCCTGGACCTCAGATTCCATTCTCTCTTGTGCCCTGATGGTCATGGCCAAAACCTCTGTCCTGCTCTTGGGTATTTGATATGTTCAGGAATACCTATGAAGACTTCACCAGAGACTCAGAACCAGAAAGGGAAGCAGGTTTGTCACAGGGACTTGGTGGAGTGGACGTGGTTGACTAAGTAGTGGGCCTGTCTCCCCATCAGATGCCAGGTCCTGAGGTCCTCGGGGCAGGTGGTCAGGAGGGGAGGTGACCAGCAGGATGGAGCCCAAGGATGGAGGCACCTGTGGCCGTCCTGGTGAAGAGGTGCCCTGCCAGGGTACAACTCACACAGCCGACCTAGCTCACCTGCCCAGCGCTGCCTCCTCGTGCAGGTGACCCTACAGGTGAGCATCACCTGAGCCGGGTGACAGGGGCTCTGCCTTCTCCTCCTTCGACCTCTCAGGGGTCTCCCCTCCACAGGTGCTGTCACTAGGGGACCCCCAGCTGCACTGCTTTGAGTTGTCCAGGGGGTGACTGAACTGGTTTCTGACAATGTGGGGCAAAGCCTGGTCCCTTCTTATGGGGCCCCTGCAGGGTTCCAGGTGCTGCAGAAACAGGCAAGCCCAATGTGTGTGCACCTTTCTTTGTCTACTTGCATTTGTTCTGTTTGTCAAGTCAAGTCACACACCTAGGCTTAGTGCCAGTGGGAGGGGCACAGCCCCTGTGCTAGATTCAGGGAAGAAAGACAAATTTGGGATCATTGCTGCCAACATCAGGCTGTGTGTGTGTGTGTGTGTGTGTGTGTGTGTGTGTGTGTGTGTTATTGGAATAGTAGAGGGTGAGTGGGCATTGAGCCCCATGATTTCTATGCTCAGCTATTCTCTGACATAATATTAGACCATAGGAGCCTCCAGGAGATGAGAGGCCCCCAAAGTCCTTGAGAGTGTCTGGACTCACTATAAGTGTCAACTGCATCAGTGCATCCACAGATCCAGGGAAGGGGCTCCCTGGTGTTTTCATAAAATGCTTGTTTGGGGTCTCCCTACGGAGTATGTGGATTTATTGAGGCTATTTCTAGAGATGATTAAAAATAATATGTTGTCTCTAAAAGAATATTCTGAAGGCAGAAAACAGCCATTTAATACTGGACTAGAGACGCTGGAAGGTAACTGCCCTGTGAGCCCAGGCAGGATCCTCCCCTGCAGGGTATGCGCTGGGCTGCAGGGGGCGCTCAGAACCACCCAGCACAGGGCTGCAGCCCAGGCGCGGGCGCAGAGGGGACGGGGGAGGGGTTTGCTCTCAAAGGCTGAGTCTCCTCTTTTCAATTAAAACAATAATTAGGCTCACACCCGGCTTGAGATGGCGGCGGCGGCGGCGGCGGCGGGGGACTCCGACTCCTGGGACGCGGACACGTTCTCCGTGGAAGACCCGGTGCGGAAGGTGGGGGGCGGCGGCACCGCCGGCGGGGACCACTCGGAAGGCGAGGACGAGGACGAGGACGTCAAGTTAGAAGAACCTGGAGAACCTAGAGTGCTAACACCAGAGCAATTAGCAGATAAACTGCGGCTAAAGAAATTACAGGAACAGTCAGACCTCGAAGTAGCGAAAGAAACTTTTGGTGTTAATAATACAGTTTATGGAATAGATGCTATGAACCCATCTTCAAGAGATGCCTTCACAGAGTTTGGAAAGTTACAAAAAGATAAAATTGCACAATATGAAAAATCACTATATTATGCCAGTTTTTTGGAAGCCTTAGTTTGAGATGTGTGTATTTCATTGGAAATTGATGACTTGAAAAAGATTACCAATTCATTGACTGTACTTTGCAGTGGAAAACAGAAGCAAGAAAAGCAAAGCCAAAAAGCAGAAGAAAGGCGTGGTGCCCAGAGGGGGATTAAAGCCTACCATGAAAGACGGTCTGGCAGATCATGGTGGTTATGATGGAGGTTATGTACAAGACTATGAAGACTTCATGTGACATTTTATCTTCTCCTGGTGTCTTCTTTCACTTGCCCACAATCCCTTCAACATGTAGCACAACTTCCTTTCCTTTCAGTTCTGCCAAATGCTACAATCAGAAGTGCGGTATCTTTTGTGGTGGTTATTTAACCCCTTGACACTTAGGTGCTAACGTGCAAATGAGGGAACTTGGAACTTGCTGCCAAGGGGTTAAAATTGGGAACCTCCATTGCTACTAAATCATAGTTTAAAAACACAGACCTAATAATGTTGTTGCTGCTATCTGATTCCATAGCAGCAGTCACTAAATTGGAAACAAAAGTTGCAACATGACAAAAAATTGTGTAGTATTTACCAGCACCATTCAGTAATACAGCCTTAACCATACCTCCTTGAACTACTTCATAACTTGTCAAGAAAAGCAGTCTGCTGCAAGGGCATGGGGTGTGCACCTAGTATTAAAATTGCTTTGTCTTAAAATTGAGCGTGAGAATATTAAAAATACATTGTGAAGAAGACTGCTTATCTCAGAGTGAAGATACTGCGGCTGAAAAGCACGAGTTTGATACTTAAAAATTAAATGACCAAAACCCTCCAACTTTGAAGCTGAAGAAGATAAACCTCTCCATTATTGCATTACCAAGTTGTGGAATCTCTTGGACGCATAGACTGTCTAGTTTCTATTTATCAGACTGTCCTACTGATGGAGTGCTTCAGATGGGGGAGGGAAGCTCCTCACCTGCTTTGTTTGCCTGATTCAAGTGTCTGAGAAACAAATCTCCTTTGTTCTCCGAGGCTGCAGTGGATAAGCTTTAATAGGGTTTTGGCATTTCCTTTCCTTTATAAAACGTGTTCAGCAAACTGCGCCACGTAACTACAGTTTGGTAAATTGTTATGTTAACAATTATGACATCCGCAATGTTTTTTTGTTTTGTTTTGTTTTTAACATAATTGGTTTACAATGGTGTGTTAGTTTCTGCTTTATAACAAAGTCAATCAGTTATACATATACATATGTTCCCATATCTCTTCCCTCTTGCGTCTCCCTCCCTCCCACCCTCCCTATTGGTACGCAGGCCTCTCACTGTCGTGGCCTCTCCCGTTGCGGAGCACAGGCTCCGGACGCGCAGGCTCAGCGGCCATGGCTCACGGGCCCAGCCGCTCCGCGGCATGTGGGATCTTCCCGGCCCGGGGCACGAAGCCGTTTCCCCTGCATCGGCAGGCGGACTCTCAACCACCGCGCCACCAGGGAAGCCCTGCAATGTTTTATAAAGCAACTAGTTTAATAAAGCCACTATTGTGAGGACTTAAGTTTTGTGTTACCTCCTAAGAGATATTTTTGGAGAGTACAGAACAAAGCTTTTGGGACTAGAGTTCTCTGTATATTTATAAAGCTTAATCAGTGCTTGATGAGTAGACGCAGTTTTAAAACAAAAATGCTTTGCGAGGCCCTTAATAGTGTCTCCCGAGAGCAACGACGGTACGGGGCTGCCTCCCTCTTCTTGTTTATTTGGGGAAATTGCTTGGTTGTGTAGGTACTAAGGCCTAATTAAGTACCTAGAAGAACTATTTGTTTGGAGTAATTGAGCTTATAACTCAGGTTGTGGCTGTAAGCAGAGATTGGGTGATCTTCTCTGTTATATATTTTCTTTTAAGCAATTTAACCAAATCTGTGGCTGGAGTCTTATTTTGAAACTGCCACAGAATAAAAAGTAGGGACAGAGCAAAAAATGTTTTAAATTTCTCTTACACAGGAAGTAGGAGCCTCAGTCAAAGCTCTGTAGACCACTAAGTGGAAGACAGGACCATCTAAATGATTTGAGGAATTAACCGAAAGCAGTGACTACACAGCAATAATTACAGCCAATAAAGATTGTTTTAAGGCAGACAAGGGCTAAGATTTCCTTAGCAGTAATAATGACATACACTGAATTTAAAATCTATTTTATTATACAGGTCAGTTTCTAATAAATGGAAATGTATCATCTGTTCCTTAGCTATGTAAATAATATTAAACTCCTTTGAAACTGGGGGAAGAAAACAATAATTAGTAGGACAAGGACTGCTGAAGTGTTTAATATTGGGTCCTATTGAAAACACTTACCTAACTCAATAAGACAATGAGAAGCAGGGCTTCAAGATATGTATGTATGTGTGTGTGTGTGTGTGTTTGTTTGCCTGTTTACCCAGTGATTGCAGATTTTGGGGACACACTGATTCCAGAAATAGGATATTCAGACATGAAAGCCCAGAACAGGTTCAGGCGTCTGTGCCATTCAAAGGCTGGTTCACAATGAGGACCTTGTCCTATGTGGGCGGGTCCCTCAGTGGGAGGAGCTCTGCCTGTACAGTGTTTAGGAACATGGCAGGGGATGCATGTCCTCAAACGAGGGTGAGGATGTGGACTCTCAGCCTCCCACTAAGCATGGTTTAGGGGTCATCAGTCTGCTTCTTGTAAGATGGTCCATGTATTAAATACAAAATTTTCAGCTTCATGAATATGCAAATGAGCTGGTGTGTCCTAGGTTAAATATGGATGTTCCGAGCCCTGAGAACATCATCTAACAACCACACCCCTTCCTCCACAAGAACCCCAAGAGCACATCCCTCACCATGGACTGGGGCTGGAGAGTCCTCTTCCTGGTCACAGTGGCTACAGGTAAGGGGCTCCCTGGTCTCTGGGTTGAGGAGGGATCTAGGATCAGTGAAGGGACGTTCCACCTACTTCTGTCTCTTGTCCATGGCTGTCCACTCCCAGGTCCAGCTGGTGCAGTCTGGGGCTGAGCTGAGGACCTGGGGTATCAGGGAAGGTCTCCTGCAAGGTTTCTAGATATGCCTTCACCAGCTACGCTATGATCTGGCTGCCACATGCCCCTCAACAAGGGCTTGAGTGGATGGACAAATCTCCCCTAACGATGGTGACACAGGCTATGCACTATAGTTGAAGGGCAGAGAAGCCTTGACTGTGGACACTTCCACCAGCACAGCCGACATGGAGCTGAGCAGTCTGAGATCTGAGGACACAACCATGTCTTACTATGCAAACATACAATGTGATAAGCTGTATCCTGAGTGTTTCAGAAGCCTGAGGGACAGGGCAGCTGTGCTGGGACTGAGGAAACACAGGGATGATTGGATTAAAGCCTTCCAGAGAAAACGGGGTTAGAAACATGTGTTTACTGGTATAGGAGGGATGTTCCGTACAATAAACACCCTAAGCAAAATTTAGGGACTACGGAGAAGCTCGAGTGAATAACGCAGGTACGAGCCTTTCCAGGAGGCTGTTGTGTGGACCTGAGTCTTTAAGTGACTTGGGGACCTAGCTGAGAGCAAACTGCTCCACCCCATGGGCAGTCCAGGTTTGTCTCCATGGAGAAGCGCTAACACGTGTTGCAGGTGCTTTAGCCACATTACACGCCCAGCCATGAGCGAGTGCTCCTGTGGCTCAGGTCCTCACCAGAGCCTGGTGCGTCCATGTTCTGCGTTCCAGCCTCTCAGCATGCAGTGGTACCTCACAGTTGTTGCAGCTTGCGGTCCCTGATGACATGTGACATGGCGCACCTTTCCAAGTGCTTATTTGCCATCTGTCCATCTTTCTTGGTGAGTTCAGAAATTCGGTCCACTTTTAATTGGCTTGCTTACTTTCTTTGGTTCAGTTATGAGTGTTCGTGTGCATTCACAGCACAAGTTCTTACCAAATATGCTATTTGAAAATATATTTTTCCAGTCTGTGGCTTGCCATTAGATTCCCTTAACAGGGGCTTTCAGAGAACAAATGTTTTTCATTGTGATGCTTTCTAATGTATCAATTCTTTCCCATGGATCGTGCTTTCGGTCTTATGTCTAAAAACTTGTTGACAAATTTAAGGACACCCAGAAGTTCTCCTAAGTTTCTGAGTGCAGGCCACCCTCAACGGGCAGGGTCGATGCTCCTTAACCTTGAAATGGAAGAATGGGGAACATGGAATTATGTGGGATTCTTCTCTGGGGGAGATTGGTATCTTCTCCTCCACATGCTTTATTCCTTCAATCATTTATTAATATCTGTATGGACTCTTGGATATTTATTCTGCACTTTGAATTAAAACTAAACAGAAGGGAGAGACCTTCAAGACGGCGGAGGAGTAAGACGCGGAGATCACCTTCCTCCCCACAGATACACCAGAAATACATCTACACGTGGAACAACTCCTACAGAACACCTACTGAACGCTGGCAGAAGACCTCCCAAAAGGCAAGAAACTTCCCACGTACCTGGGTAGGGCAAAAGGAAAAAGAATAAACAGAGACAAAAGAATAGGGACGGGCCCTGCACCAGTGGGAGGGAGCTGTGAAGGAGGAAAGGTTTCCACACACTAGAAGCCCCTTCGCGGGTGGAGACTGCGGGTGGCGGAGGGGGAGAGCTTCGAAGCCGCGGAGGAGAGCGCAGCAACAGGGGTGCGGAGGGCAAAGCGGAGAGATTCCCGCCCAGAGGATCTGCGCCGACCAGCACTCACCAGCCCGAGAGGCTTGTCTGCTCACCCGCCGGAGTGGGCGGGGCTGGGAGTTGAGGCTCGGGCTTCGGTCGGAGCGCAGGGAGAGGACTGGGGTTGGCGGCGTGAACACAGCCTGAAGGGTTTAGTGCGCCACGGCTAGCCGGGAGGGAGTCTGGGAAAATGTCTGGACCTGCCGAAGAGGCAAGTGACTTTTTCTTCCCTCTTTGTCTCCTGGGGCGTGAGGAGAGGAGATTAAGAGCGCCGCTTAAAGGAGCTCCAGAGACGGCGCGAGCTGCGGCTAACAGCGCGGACCCCAGAGACGGGCGGGAGACGCTAAGGCCGCTGCTGCCGCCACCAAGGGGCCTGTGTGCGAGCACAGGTCACTCTCCACACCTCCCTTCCGGGGAGCCTGTGCAGCCCGCCACTGCCAGGGTCCCGGGATCCAGGGACAACTTCCCCAGAAGAACGCACCGCGCGCCTCAGGCTGGTGCAACGTCACGCCGGCCTCTGCCGCCGCAGGCCCGCCCCGCCTCCATGCCCCTCCCTCCCTCCCCCCCGGCCTGAGTGAGCCGGAGCCCCCAAATCAGCGCCTCCTTTAACCCCGTCCTGTCTGAGCGAAGAACAGATGCCCTCAGGTGACCTACATGCAGAGGCGGGGCCAAATCCAAAGCTGATCCCTGGGAGCTGTGCGAACAAAGAAGAGAAAGGGAAATCTCTCCCAGCAGCCCCAGGAGCAGCGGATTAAATCTCCACAATCAACTTGATGTACCTGCATCTGTGGAATACATGAATAGACAACGAATCATCCCAAATTAAGGAGGTGGACTTTGAGAGCAACTGTACACATGGGGTTTGCTTTCTGCATCTAATTCCTTTCGGTTTTATGTTTATCTTAGTTTACTAGTTAGAGTTTATTATCATTGGTAGATTTGTTTATTGATTTGGTTGATCTCTTCCTTTTTATATATATAGATAGATAGATAGATTTTTTTTTCCTTTTTCTCTTTTTGTGAGTCTGTATCTGAATGCTTCTTTGTGTGACTTTATCTGTATAGCTTTGCTTTTACCATTTTCCCAGGGTTCTGTCTGTCCATTTTTGCTTGTTTGTTTTTTGGGCGTTTTTTTTGTATAGTTTTTAGCGCTTGTTATCATTGGTGTATTTGTGTTTTGGCTTGGTTGCTCTCTTCTTTCTTTCTTTTATTATTACTTTTTAATTTTTTAAATAATTTTTCTAATTTTTTATTTTAATAACTTTATTCTATTCTATTTGATTTCTTTCTTTCTTTCTTTCTTTCTTTCTCCCTGTTCTTCTGAGCTGTGTGTCTGACAGGTTCTTGGTGCTCCGGCCTAGTGTCAGGCCTGTACCTCTAAGGTGGGAGAGCCGAGTTCAGGACATTGGTCCACCAGAGACCTTCCGGCTCCACATAATATCAAATGGAGAAACCTCTCCCAGAGATCTGCATCTCAACTCTAAGACCCAGCTCCACTCAATGACCATCAAGCTGCAGTCCTGGATGCCCCATGCGAAACAACTAGCAAGACAGGAACACAACTGCACCCATTAGCAGAGAGGCTGCCTAAAATTATAATAAGGTCACAGACACCCCAAAACACACCACTGGATGTGATCCTGCCCACCAGAAAGACAAGATTCAGCCTCATCCACCACAACACAGGCACCAGTCCCCTCCACCAGGAAGCCTACACAGTTCACTGAAACAACCTTAGCCACTGGGGCAGACACAAAAAACAATGGAAACTACAAACCTGTAGCCTGCAAAAAGGAGACCCCAAACACAGTAAGTTAACCAAAATGAGAAGACAGAGAAACACACATTAGATGAAGGAGCAAGGCAAAACCCCACCAGACCTAACAAATGAAGAGGTAATAGGCAGTCTACCTGAAAAAGAATTCAGAGTGATGATAGTAAAGATGATTCAAAATCTTGGAAATAGAATGGAGAAAATACAAGAAAAGTTTAATAAGGACCTAGAAGAACTAAAGAGCAAACAAACAATGATGAACAAACAATAAATAAAATTGAAAATTCTCTAGAAGGAATCAGTAGCAGAATAATTGAGGCAGAAGAACGGATAAGTGAGCTGGAAGCCAAAATAGTGGAAATAACTACTGCAGAGCAGAATAAAGAAAAAAGAATGAAAAGAATTGAGGACAGTCTCAGAGACCTCTGGAAAAACATTAAACACACCAACATTCGAATTATAGGGGTCCCAGAAGAAGAGAAAAAGAAAGGGACTGAGAAAATATTTGAAGAGATTATAGTTGAAAACTTCCCTAATATGGGAAAGGAAAGAGTCAAACAAGTCCAGGAAGTGCAGAGTGTCCCACACAGGATAAATCCAAGGAGAAACATGCCAAGACATATTAAATAAACTATCAAAAATTAAATACAAAGAAAAAATATTAAAAGCAGCAAGGGAAAAACAACAAATAACATACATGGGAATCCCCGTAAGGTTAATAACTGATCTTTCAGCAGAAACTCTGCAAGCCAGAAGGGAGTGGCAGGACATATTTAAAGTGATGAAAAGGAAAAACCTACAACCAAGATTACTCTACCCAGCAAAGATCTCATTCAGATTTGATGGAGAAATTAAAACCTTTACAGACAAGCAAAAGCTAAGAGAACTCAGCACCACCAAACCAGCATTACAAAAAATGGTAAAGGCAATCCTCTACACAGGAAACACAAGAGGAAGAAAAGACCTAAAACAACAAACCCAAAACAATGAAGAAAATGGTAATAGGAACATATGTATTGATAACTACCTTAAATGTAAATGGATCAAATGCTCCAACCAAAAGACACAGACTGGCTGAATGGATACAAAAACAAGACCCGTATATATCCTGTCTACAAGAAACCCACTTCAGACCTAGGGACACATACAGACTGAAAGTGAGGGGATGGAGGAAGATATTCCATGCAAATGGAAATCAAAAGAAAGCTGGAGTAGCAATTCTCATATCAGACAAAACAGACTTTAAATTAAAGACTATTATAAGAGACAAAGAAGAACATAACATAATCATCAAGGGATCAGTCCAAAAGAAGATATAACAATTGTAAATATTTATGCCCCCAACAGAGGAGCACCTCAATACTTAAGTGCTAACAGCCGTAAAAGGGGAAATCAACAGTAACACAATCATAGTAGGGGACTTTAACACCCCACTTTCACCAATGGACAGGTCATCTAAAATGAAAATAAATAAGGAAACACAAACTTTAAATATACATTAAACAATATGGACTTAATTGATATTTATATGACATTCCATCCAGAAACAACAGAATACACATTTTTCTCAAGTGCTTATGGAACATTCTCCAGGATAGATCATATCTTGGGTCACAAATCAAGCCTTAGTAAATTTAACAAAATTGAAATCCTATCAAGTATCTTTTCCAACAAGAACACTATGAGACTAGATACCAATTACAGGAAAAAATATCTGTAAAAAATACAGATACATGGAGGCTAAACAATACACTACTAAATAAGCAAGAGATCACTGAGGAAATCAAAAAATATGTAGGAACAAATGACAATGAAAACACGACAACCCAAAACCTATGGGATGCAGCAAAAGCAGTTCTAAGAGTGAAGTTTAGAGCAATACAATCTTACCTCAAGAAACATCTCAAATAAACAAACTAACCTTACACCTAAAGCAATTAGAGATAGAAGAACAAAAAAAAAACCCTAAGTTAGCAGAAGGAAAGAGATCATAAAGATCAGAGGAGAAATAAATGAAAAAGAAATGAAGGAAACAATAGCAAAGATCAGTAAAACTAAAAGCTTGTTCTTTGAGAAGATAAACAAAATTGATAAACCATTAGCCAGACTCACCAAGAAAAAAAGCAAGAAGACTCAAATCAATAGAATTAGAATTGAAAAAAGAGAAGTAACAACTGACACTGCAGAAATACAAAGGATCATGACAGATTACTACAAGCAACTATATGTCAATAAAATGTAAAACCTGGAAGAAATGGACAAATTATTAGAAAAGCAAAACCTTCCGAGACTGAACCAGGAAGAAATAAAAAATATAAACAGACCAATCACAAGCACTGAAGTTGAAACTGTGATTAAAAATCTTCCAACAAACAAAAGCCCAGGACCAGATGGCTTCATAGGCGAATTCTATCAAATGTTTAGAGAAGAGCTAACATCAATCCTTTTCAAACTCTTCCAAAATATAGCAGAGGGAGGAACACTCCCAAACTCATTCTACGAGGCCACCATCACCCTGATACCAAAACCAGACAAGGATGTCACAAAGAAAGAAAACTACAGGCCAATATCACTGATGAACATAGATGCAAAAATCCTCAACAAAATACTAGCAAACAGAATCCAACAGCACATTGAAAAGATCATACACCATGATCAAGTGGAGTTTATCCCAGGAATGCAAGGATTCTTCAATATATGCAAATCAATCAATGTGATACAACATATTAACAAATTGAAGGAGAAAATCCATATGATCATCTCAATAGATGCAGAAAAACTTTTGACAAAATTCAACACCCATTTATGATAAAACCCTCCAGAATGTAGGCATGGGGGAATTTACCTCAACATAATAAAGGTCATATATGACACACCAACAGCCAACATCATCCTCAATGGTGAAACACTGAAACCATTTCCTCTAAGATCAAGAACGAGACAAGGTTGTCCACTCTCACCACTATTATTCAACATAGTTTTGGAAGTTTTAGCCTCAGCAATCAGAGAAGAAAAAGAAATAAAAGGAACCCAAATTGGAAAAGAAGAACTAAAGCTGTCACTGTTTGCAGATGACATGATACTATACATAGAGAATCCTAAAGATGCTACCAGAAAACTACTAGAGCTAATCAATGAATTTGGTAAAGTAGCAGGGTACAAAATTAATGCACAGAAATCTCTTGCATTTCTATACACTAATGATGAAAAATCTGAAAGAGAAATTAAGGAAACACTCCCATTTACCACTGCAACAAAAAGAATAAAATATCTAGGAATAAACATACCTAAGGAGACAAAAGACTTGTATGCAGAAAACAATAAGACACTGATGAAAGAAATTAAAGATGATACAAACAGATGGAGAGATATACCATGTTCTTGAATTGGAAGAATCAACATTGTGAAAATGACTATACTACCCAAAGCAGTCTACAGATTCAATGCAATCCCGATCAAATTACCACTGGCATTTTTCACAGAACTAGAACAAAAAATTTCACAATTTGTATGGAAACACAAAAGACCCTGAATAGCCAAACAATCTTGAGAAAGAAAAATGGAGCTGGAGGAATCAGGCTCTCAGACTTCAGACTATACTACAAAGCTACAGTAATCAAGACAGTATGGTATTGGCACAAAAACGGAAGTATAGATCAATGGAACAGGATAGAAAGCCCAGAGATAAACCCCCGCACCTATAGTCACCTTATCTTTGATAAAGGAGGCAAGAATATACAATGGAGAAAAGACAGCCTCTTCAGTAAGTGGTGCTGGGAAAACTAGACAGCTACATGTAAAAGAATGAAATTAAAACACTCCCTAACACCATGCACAAAAATAAACTCAAAATGAATTAGAGACCTAAATGTAAGGCTGGGCACTGTAAAATCTTAGAGGAAAACATAGGCAGAACACTCTATGACACATATCACAGCAAGATCCTTTTTGACCCACCTCCTAGAGAAATGGAAATAAAAACAAAAATAAACAAATGGGACCTAATGAAACTTAAAAAAGTTTTTGCACAGCAAAGGAAACCATAAACAAGACCAAAAGACAACCCTCAGAATGGGAGAAAATATTTGCAAATGAAGCAACTGACAAAGGATTAATCTCCAAAATTTACAGGCAGCTCATGCAGCTCAATATCAAAAAAAAAACAAGCAACCCAATCCAAAAATGGGCAGAAGACCTAAATAGACATTTCTCCAAGTAAGATATACGGACGGCCAACAGACACATGAAGGGATGCTCAACATCACTAATCACTAGAGAAATGCAAATCAAAACTACAATGAGGTATCACCTCACACCAGTCAGAATGGTCATCATCAAAACATCTACAAACAACAAATGCTGGAGAGGGTGTGGAGAAAAGGGAACCCTCCTGCACTGTTGGTGAGAATGTAAATTGGTACAGCCACTATGGAGAACAGTATGGACATTCCTTAAAAAACTAAAAATATAACTACCATAGACCCAACAATCCCACTACTGGGCATATACTCTGAAAAAACTGTAATTCAAAAAGAGTCATGTACCACAATGTCATTGCAGCTCTATTTAAAATAGCCAGGACATGGAAGCAACCTATGTGTCCATCAACAGATGAATGGATAAAGAAGAAGTTGCACATATATACAATGGAATATTACTCAGCCATAAAAAGAAATGAAATTGAGTTATTTGTCGTAAGGTGGATGGACCTAGAGTCTGTCATACAGAGTGAAGTAAGTCAGAAAGAGAAAGACAAATACCGTATGCTAACACATATATATGGAATCTAAAAAAAAGTTCTGAAGCACCTAGGGGCAGGACAAGAATAAAGATGCAGACATAGAGAATGGACTTGTGGACACGGGAAGGGGGAAGGGTAAGCTGGGACGAAGTGAGAGAGTACCATTGACATATATACACTACCAAATGTAAAACAGATAGCTAGTGGGAAGCAGCTGCATAGCACAGGGAGATCAGCTCCATGCTTTGTGACCACCTAGAGGGGTGGGATAGGGAGGGTGGGAAGGAGATTCAAGATGGAGGGGATATGGGGATACATGAATACTTATACCTGATTCACTTTGTTATACAGCAGAAACTAACACACCATTGTAAAGCAATTATACTCCAATAAAGATGTTAAAAAATTAAATTAAATTAAGAATTTGAGTAGTGTTAAAAAAAATTAAACACGACATTTTTATTTTGTTCCAATTGTTCCAGTCTTAGTCTGAGGTTGGCTAAACTTTGGGGTTGGCTCCTGTATCCTTTTGAAATTCCTCTGTGGTTTTGTGTTTTGGAAGATTCTTTAGGTTGTGGAACTGTGTACATAAGATGCCCTACAATGGAATATTACTCAGCCATAAAAAGAAACGAAATTGAGCTATTTGTAATGAGGTGGATAGACCTAGAGTCTGTCATACAGAGTGAAGTAAGTCAGAAGGAAAAAGACAAATACCGTATGCTAACACATATATATGGAATTTAAGAAAAAAAAATGTCATGAAGAACCTAGGGGTAAGGCAGGAATAAAGACGCAGACCTCCTAGAGAACAGACTTGAGGTTATGGAGAGGGGGAAGGGTGAGCTGTGACAGGGCGAGAGAGAGTCATGGACACATACACACTAACAAACGTAGTAAGGTAGATAGCTAGTTGGAAGCAGCCGCATGGCACAGGGATATTGGCTTGGTGCTTTGTGACAGCCTGGAGGGGTGGGATAGGGAGGGTGGGAGGGAGGGAGACGCAAGAGGGAAGAGATATGGGAACATATGTATATGTATAACTGATTCATTTAGTTGTAGAGCAGAAACTAACACACCATTGTGAAGCAATTATACCCCAATAAAGATGTTAAAAAAAAAAAAAAAAAGATGCCCTAGCCTTGTCTTGCATACTCCTTCTCCAAGCCCTGGAATTAGCCTTTTCTCTAATGAATTCTGTTTTCTTTGGTCATGGAATGTTATCAGAAACCAGGAGTTTGGTGATAGGTGTGCTCAACCTACTGGGCTATCATTACTTCTATGATGGCTTAGCTGACAGAGCAAGGAAATGCGTGTGTCCCGCCCCAGGTACACACAGGTGTCTACCAGTATTTCTGAACCGAGTCTTCTCTACCTATATGCAACTAAACTTGAGAATACAGTGGAGTGTCCAGCCCTAACCCAAAGCCTCACGGACCTCTCTAGCCTTCCTCCCTGTCGTCTGGAACCTCTGGCCCAACAGCGAGAAGCCCATACCAGGTGCCTCCCGGTACCTAGTGGTTGGGTCCCAGGATGCACATGCGGTGGTTCCGAGCAGTCAGCACGTGTCCACGTGGACACACTGAGGTCAGCATGGCAGCCCCAACAGACGCTCATCTACCATCACCCTTGCAAGCTCATGCGTTTGGAAAGTTACCTAGGATGCCACCGCCAGTACACTGTATCAAAATGTGTAATGTCAGTAGACAGGTTTTACAGTCTGTATTCCATCCTGAGATTCAGGATCTCCTAAATGATTTTTTAAATGGATGCGTTAAGGTTCACTCTTTATGCCATAAAGCTCTATGGCTTCTGACAAAGGCATCGTGTCGTGGGCCCACCGTTGCATATCATACAGAATAGTTTCACCCCCTTAAAAATCACCTGTGCTTCACCTGTTCAACACCCTTCCCCCAATTCCTGGATCCACTGACAGCATTATCTTAATTATAGTTTTGCCCTTTCCAGAGTGGCTTATAAATGAAGTCATACAGTATGTGGCCCTTTAAAACTGGATTCTTTCACTTGGTCATATGCATTTAAGGTTCATTCACGCCATCCAGGGACACTCCAGAAAGGAAATGAAGAAAGTATTCCATTTAAAGTTGCATCTAAAAGAATTAAATGCCTAGGAATAAATTTAACGAAGGAGAGGAGAGACACATACACTGAAAACTACAAAACACAAAACATGAAAGGAAATTAAAGACACCCTAAATAAATGTAAAGACATCTGTGTTCACAGATAGAAAACTTTTTCATATTGTAGGGTGACAAGACTCCCCACAAAAGTCATCCATATCTTCAGTGAGGGGTCGGAAGCCACTGCTTAAAGGGGGCAGGGCTTGCTTTCGGGGTGATGGGAGGGTTTGGGAACTAGAGAGAAGAGCACAGCATTGTGACACTAGATGCTATTCAGCTGCTCGGTGTAAAATGGTTAATTTCATGGTATGTGAAGTTCCCATCCATTAAAAAAAAAAAAAGATTCATGGATGACTCTTCAGGTTCGACAGCTCATTCTTCCAGCACTCGAGAGTGTCCCCGTGCGTGTGTGGACCACAGAGAGCCCATTCATCCCCTGTGAAGGGACAGCTTCCTGCTTCCAGCTTCAGCCATTATGAATGAAGCTACTGCAAGCATTTGTGTGCAGCTCTGTGTGGACGTGGATTTTCAGTTCAGTCAGGTAGATACCTAGAAGCATGATTGCCGTTCGTAGTGTAAAACTACGTTAGCTTTATATGAAAATGTCGCACTGCCTTCCGAGGTGACTGTATCAACCTTCATTCCACCAGCCATGACGAGCTTTTCCATTGTCCTCCATACTGGTCAACAGTGGGCGTTGTGAGACTGGCGGATTTTAGCCATTCTAATAAGCCAGCAGCAGCGGGACTGGGGGTGGGCGGAGCTATCGAGGAGGGTCTGGATTTTCTCTGGTCCTGATGCTCTCAGACATGTTGACTCCAGGCCTGTGGGGACGGACCCTCACTCTCCTGAAAGGCCACTGCACCGTGACCCTTCACGGAAGGGGAGTGGGCCCACATAGAGCACAGGTTACAAGCACGGGGTTCCAGACCCTCCCGCTGAAGTCCAGCTCTTTCATGCATACACCAGAGTGGACCGAGAGGCCCTTCCCGCCACAAAGGCCCCCTATCACGATCCCAGGACAATCTCTGTCACCTCAATAGCAGCCCAGGGGGGAGGACAGAAGGATTACGAAGTCCCCTCTGCCTGAGGCACGTGCACGGAGCAGCCGCCCGAACTTCGGCAACTTGGGCACGGGGCTGGTGCAGCATGCAGTGTCCATGGAGGCTGCACTGTCCTCATGTGCTGTGCTGCTGAAGCCGAAGGAGCTGGCTGGGGGTGGGGGTCCCCAGAGACCCTCACCCTCCTCTGCTCCAGCTCTGCCAGTGTCCAGAGAAAGGTTGGAGGTCAGGGGGCAGTGGGGCAGCATGGCCCACCCTGGCTTGCAGATTTGAACCTGTTAAAGAAAAAATGATTTGTGACACTTGTTGAAGATGGTAAGACAGACCTTATTCCAGGGAGAACATCACGACAGGTGGAGGGGCCACGCAATAGGGGTCCTGAGTGGGACCAGCTCCACATACAGCTTGGGCAGGTGGATACTGACAGCCAAGAAGCTGGTGGGGGTTGTTGGGTGGAAAGTTACTAAGAGGAAGCATCAGGGTAGTGGGCTCTGGCTAAACCGACCTCACAGGATTCCTGCTGAAGGTGAGACAGGGTGCTTGAACATGACCTGGGGGTGTCAGGGGCTGATGAACCTGGTCAGGTAGGAAGGTGATCAGATACTGATGTTGGGCAATTCCGATTGAGCTGACTCAGCAAGATTCCTGCCAAAATTGTACCATGTGGAAAGGAAGTCCAGAACAAGAATGCCGAAAGGAAGTCCAGTCCAGAATGTGGAAAGGAAGTCCAGAACCAGGCCCAGTTGAAAAAGAGCTCAGGGGACCCTGCGTGGAGTTTGGTGGAGGAGACAGTCTTTGTCAGCTCTCAGCTCTATGGCCAGTGGTTTCTGGCCCTGTGTCCCTTGGTGACAATCCCAGGGAGGGAGGGAGAGCCCAGAGGGCACAATCCCTGCCCAGGCAGCTGGCACCCCGTCTGAGAGGTCCCCTGAGAAATAGCCCCTGTCCCCCGAGTGGCCGCTCAGAGTCAGGCTGGGCGTGCCCCCCACATAGGTCACTTTGGATGATCTTGAGGCGAAGGTGATGGAGAACCAGCAGAGGCGGGGACAGCTCTTGACCCCCCCCAACTGTCTAAACACAGAGCATCCCATCCCATGTTTGCAAATGATATTCAGTTATAAAAGAAATGCAGGTTTGTAAAGCCACCTCCGTACCAAGCGGAGAGCTTCTCAGGAGACAGCACCCGTTGCCCAGCAGACTCTGCCCCAGAGACAAGGCTTCGGCACATCTCCCGCCTCACCTCCCCAGAACCACTCCCCACCCAGAAGCCTTTTCCTTTAGCAGAGGGTGAGACCTCAGCCTCAGTGTCCTGGCTGCCTCTGCAAGGCTCATTTCTGTGTGAAACTCCCACACGTGGGTTGTGAATGGCCATTCACCCTCTAACCCCTCTTTGCACAGAGAGAAGGGGCATGTTCTAGGGCTTGTGCAAGTCTCTGTGCAGACTTTTCTTTAAAAAAAAAACTTTTTATTTTATATTGGAGTACAGTTGATTAACAATGTTGTGTTAGTTGGTGGGAACATAAATTGTTGTAGCCACTATGGAGAACAGTATGAAGATTCCTTAAGAAACTAAAAATAGAGCTACCATAGGACGCAGAAATCCCACTCCTGGGCATATACCTGGAGAAAAACGTGGTCCGAAAGGATATATTCACCTCAATGTTCATTGCAGTGCTGTTTGCAATGGCCAAGACATGGAAGCAACCTCAATGTCCATCGAGAGAAGAATGTGCAGACTTTTCAAGGGCTGCATGGAAACCCGAGGTCCCGGGGCACTGAAATCATTTAATTTCTGCTGAGCCAGAAACCTTGTCTCCGATATAAAGAGGAAAATCCAGAGACTGCTCTTGCACGGTCAGGACAATCTCCCAGTGATACTATAGATGCTCTCACGCAAGTCTTTCCAAATAGCTTGCAGGGGAAGAAGAGGGAATAGGGCTTACAACTTGAGTCTCTGCAGAAACAGAGGTGTGACACTTGGATTAAGTCCAAGCCTATCCTCTTCTCTCAATAACCAGAGAGCCTCCCAAGCCCTCCAAAAGTACGCAGGTACTGTGAAAGCCAGAACATCGAAAAAACAATTGTCCTGCGTTCCGTCCTCATATGAGAATGCAAACTTGAAAATCAGTCTCCCTAGACACCAGCTCCTTCAGAGGGTCCATTTCTGCTCCTGAGGGACAATTTCCCACCAGTTGACAGGGGCAGCTGGTCCTCAGTTGCACCCCAGAACCCACCATCAAACTTGAAATAGAGGATTGGGAACTGGACGTCTTGACCGAGGGACCACTGATCGCCATAAGGGACTGATCGCCATGCGATCAGAGGACTTGTCTCTACCTGACACCTCTGGCTCCGATCCGGCTGTCGGGGTCTCTCGACCTGCAGATCTCAGCCACCCGGTACCGATCGGCCTTCTGAACACCCATCCCTACTTTGCAGCCCAGCAATCCTTGTAGGTAGACCTGTGCCGTGTAAATCAAATGCCGTCACACGGAAGGAGAAGAAAGCCCTCGTTCCTACTGTCCTTGAAGGAGACGCCCGCCTGGTCTCCGGCCTCACGGGCAGGCGGTGCCGGCGGCTGCGGAGCGCGGAGCCCAGCACACGCTGCCTGCACCGGGCCAGCCCCTCTCTGTGCAGAGCCAGGACGCGAACCCTGGCGACGCTTTCACAGCCGTGTTCTCGTCTTGACTTCCTCACCCGGTAACACCCCCGCCTGCCACCAAACACAGAGGGGGACTGAGCCAGACGGAATCACATCGTAAGGGCCCTGTACTCTCTTGCCGCGCCTCCCATCTCGAGACCCCCTCCAGGCGCCGTCCGCACCTCAGTTCCTGCTGCCGCAGCGAGCGGGCTTCCGGGAACAGCCCTGCGCGCTCGCCTTCGCTCCCGCGGCCCCGACGCGCAAGCTGCCTTCGCACTGGCGTTGGGAGCAAGACGGTCCCCACGGACTGGTCCACCTCCGGGTACCGGGGGTCCTGTCAATAGTGTACAGACCCTCGAAGCCGACTTAGACTCTGCAGCTTCCCCCAGGGTTCCACTCTCAGTCGGCGTGTGGCTGACAAGTTCCCCGGAACCAGACTGGGCAGGGTGGTCCTGGAGACCCCCTCCTTCTGCTGGGTCTCCAGCTGAAGGAGGCCATGAGCCCCTGGATCCGCCCTTCAGCGGGTGAGAACAGCTGGTACCTAGTAGGACACGGGGTGTCTCAAAGGCTCACTCAAAGGCTCGCCCCAAGGCCTTGAGTCAATTTCGTCCTTCCCTGTCCCCACGAGAAAGCAGCCTTGTTGAGCTCTAGGGCTGGCTGGCTACTGCACCCGGGCCCCCTCCCTCTGCTGCTGTTGCCGATCTCCGGTACGCCCCACCCGAGACGCCCCCTCGGAGTCTGTTTCCTGGCCCTCGAGGCTCTAACCCTCTCTGAAGCCTGAACCCCGGCAGGGTCCACACCCCAGCTCTCAGCTTACGCTTAAGGCTTGCCTTTCTGCATTGCCATGAAAATGAGGGCGTGGCCGCAGGTGTCCTGGGAGAACCTCCGCCTCTCGGTATGTCCTGCGTCTCCCTCCCCACGTCCGTTAGGCCCGTGGCATCCGGCGCACCCTCTGCTAGCACCTCCACGACCACTGCCGTGAGCGGCCAGGCCTGGACCCACCCCCGAGGCCGCCCCGCTCCCCTCTGTGCCCCCCACGCTGTGCCCGCTCCTGGGCAACACCTCCCACGCCCACCTCTGCTCTCGGGGCGGGTGACCCAGGAGCAAGCCCCCCTGGCCCACGCCTCCATCCTCTTAGGTCCCCTTCACCCTCTTGATCCGCGACTCCCGTCCCTACTGGGGAGAGAGACCCAGCCCCTTCCACAGGGCTCCTTGCAGCCACAGAAAGGGTCTCTCGGACACGCCTCCGTCAACCCCGACTTCTCTTTTGCAACCGCTAATGTAAACAACATTTGGGGGAAACATAATAGCCGGTTACGCAGGCCACAGGTCCCCACATGCACGTTCTCAGCACGCTCTCTGCCCCAGACCCCGAGCTCCCAGCCCTGGGGCTCACGCATTGGCAGAGGGAAGGCGACCACTGTTTACAGTCGCTGCAGACGTGCCTTTGGAGTCTGCCCTGCTGTGGGCCCATCCGGAAACCCCACGGGGCCCTGGCCTCTGCTGGTTCTCCTATCGCCCATGGGCGTGTGATGGCTGCCCTGTTACAGGCTGTTCAGCTCCTGCTAATGTTACTACAGTTCCCTCTCCAGCACATACTCGGGAGGCTGACACTGAGTCTCTAGGGGCCCAAGGAGCCGACAGGGCTGCTAAACACACAGCCAAGAATGGACCCCCATCCTTTCCCACCCAGTTCCAGAACCTGCCCGTATCCCTGACGGAGAGCACTGGTGAGCAGGCAGCTTCCCCACACGCTGAAAAGACAAGGGCGCACGTTCAGAAGGGTGGAAACAACGATCAGACGCCTTACACCTGAGCCGAGGGGCTTCCCGTGGCTCCCTGTCTTCTGACGTTGTGTCTGGCACTTATCCTGAGCGCGGGGGACCCGTGCAAATGGAGAAGACAAAGAAGCTGTAAGACGGGGGCTCTGCCTGGCACCCACAAATGATCGCTGTCCACAAACCCCGGGCCACACTCTTTGCCAACACGTGGCGTGTGAATCTGAGCACATCACTGCAGGAAGCCAGCCTGCGTCAGGGAGCCCTCCTGGGCCCGCCCTGGCCCTGCGGCACTCCAGCTGGATCTCATAGACTTGGCTCCAGCTTTATCCAAGACTCCCACCTTTGGGGGACGCTCTGATGCTGAGGGCCTGGACCGCGTGCCATCCAACTAACATGCGATGCCACGACGTGGTAAAGAAAGGCACAACTGAGATTATTCCTTGCCGGGTTGGATCAGACCCAGGAATCACCCTACAGCAGAGATAAACCACTTGCTTCCATAAACTCTGGGGTACTCATTGGAACGTCCTACGCTACCATCCTCCATCATCAGGGTGACTGCAGCATTGCCATCTAGACCTAAAAGGGACTCAAGGAAACATCTGTCAAGAAAGTGGACTTAGGTCTTCCCTGGTGGCGCAGTGGTTGAGAGTCCGCCTGCCGATGCAGGGGACACGGGTTCGTGCCCTGGTCCGGGAAGATCCCACGTGCCATGGACCGGCTGGGCCCGTGAGCCATGGCCGCTGAGCCTGTGCGTCCGGAGCCTGTGCTCCGCAACGGGAGAGGCCACGGCAGTGAGAGGCCTGCGTACTGCAAAAAAATAAATAAATAAATATAAACAAGAAAGTGGACTTACATGGCCAGAATCACTGCCCTTGGCCCTTAAAAAAGTAAGGCTCCAAAGACGAAACATGGATTAACCCCCTTTGACATCGTTTTTCCAAAGGATTCTCTAAACCTTCACTCCTGGGTTCAGTGAACTTTATGGGGACTTAGGTGAACAAGCTGATGCTGTGAGTAGCCACATACAACGACTAACTCGTGTTGTCCTGAAGCAAATACTCTGCCAGGCATTTCTCCATCAAAGATGGATTTCTTCGGGATCAGCAGACAATTGCAATTTGGGGTCTGCAACCCCGGGGAGACAGGTTCAAGTCCGCAGGCGGCAAGGAAGGGCGAACTCTTTCGTGGAGGGGAAAGGAAGTCAGGAGGCCGGTAGTAAACGGGCTCACCCCTCAGCCCTGGTAACCAGCACGCTACTCTCTGCTTCTGCAGGTTGGATGTTTTCTGATCCCAGGTACGAGTGAGGTCTGCAGGATATATCCTTCTCTGTCTGACCTATTTCACAAAGTATAATGCCCTCGGGGTCCATCCATGCTGTCGCAAACGGTAATACTTCCTTTTCACCGATGGAGAAGCTTCCATTGTGTGTGTCGACGTATTTTCATTCATCTTTATTCATTCATCGACCGAGACAAATTGTTTCGGTGCCTTGGCTATTGAGAGCACTGTTGCGATGACTGTGGGCTGCTGACACCTCTTGTAGATGCTGGCTTCATCATCTTCACACATATACCCAGGAGCGGGCTTGCTAGATACTGAGAGGCTTTTAAGTTTACTTTTGGGAGGAGTCGCCCTATTGCTTGCAGCCCACTAGCATCTGCCACCTCTCCTCGTTTTGCTGACAACCATGCTAACAGGTGAGGTTCCCCCGATGCTGACTGATGTTGAGCACTTATTCATGTCCTGTTGGCCAACTGCATGTCTTCTTTGGAAAGGTGTCTATTCGAGTCCTCTGCCTGCCTCTTTTGGAATAGCATCCCTTGTTTGCTTGTTTTGCTTTTGAGGAGTACGTCTTCTCTATTATATTTTGCATAGTAACCTCTTGTCAGACATATTGTTTGCAAATACTTTTCCCCATTCTGTAGGTTGCCTTTTTGTTTTGCTGATTCCCCCTTTGGCTGTGCAGAAGCTTTCTGTTTTGAGGCAGTCCCACTTGTTGGTATTTGCTTCTGTGGCTTACGCTTTTGGTGTCATGTCCGATGGCTTCACTGGTGAATTCCAGCAACATTTGAAGAGAATGAACGCCAAACCTCCTCAGACTCTTCCAAAAAATTGGAAAGGAGAGAACAGTCCCAAACTCATTTTATAAGCTGAGGGTACTCCAAGGAAACTGCTGATCAGTAGCCCCGATGAACACAGATGCAACAATTAACAAAACACCAGCAAACTGAATTCCACAGTACCTTAAAGATATTATACACTGTGACCAAATGGGATTGATTCCTGAGATGAAGAGATAGTTCAGCGTGTGGAAATCAACGAATGTAATACACCACATGAATAAAACTAAAGTCGAAAATCACATGACCGTTTCAATAGATGCAGAGAAAATGTTTGACAAAAGTTAACATTCCTTCACTATAAGAACACTCACCAAATTGGGTAAAGAAGGAAAATACCTCAACAAAGTAAGGGGCGTACAAGACACAACCACAGCTAAGATCATACTCAATACTGAAAGGTTGAAAGCTTTTCCTCTAAGATCAGCTTCAAGACAGGGGTACCCACTCTCACCACCCCTATTCAACAGAGTATTGGGATTCAGTATCCCACAATCAGGCAACCAGACAAGAAAAAGAAATAAAAGGCATCCAGATTGGAAAGGAAGAAGTGAAGCTGTTTCTGTTTGCTGACGGCACGAGCTTGCATGTAGAAAGTCCTAAAGACTCCAGCAAAGAAATACTGGAATGAATAAATGACATAATTAAAGCTTTGGGGCAAAAAAATAATCTACATACAAAAATTGGTTGCGTTTCTGTACACTCACAATGAACTTCCTAAGAAAGAATGAAAGAAAATCATTACTTTTACAGTAATATCAAAAACAATAAAACCCTTAGGAATAAACTTAATCAAGAAGTAAAACATCTAGATGCTGAAAACTATAAAACATTGAGGAGAGAACCTGAAGAAGACGCAAAAAAGTGGAGAGACACCCCACATTCATAAGTGTGAAGAGTCGGTACTCTCGTAACATCCTTACTACATAAAGCCATCTATGGATTCAATGTCATCCCTGTCCAAATTCCAGTGGGATTTTCAACAATGTCCAAAAAATTCCTAGCATTTGTACAGACCACAACGCCCCCCAAATAGCCAAAGCAATCTTGAGAAGGAACAAAATGCGAGGCATCACAGTTCTCAATTTCAAACTTACTACAAAGCTCAACTAATCAGAACAGTATGGTACTGCTATAAAAACAGACACAGACCAATGGAACAGAATGGAGAGCTCAGAAATACACCCACATATATATGGTCAGTGAATACTGGACAAGAACGTCAAGAATACTCAGTGTGGAAAGAATATTCCCTTGAACGAATGGTGTTGGGAAAACTGATATCCACTTCTCAGAGAATGAAATTAAATTAAATTAAACCCCTCTCTTACTCCATTCACGACAGTTAATTAAGGACTTAGGCATAGACTGGAAACACTCTCCTAGAAACACACAGGAGGAAAGTTCCTGGTTATCTTGGTGTAGGTTTTTTGGACACTGTTGGCCACAGACCGCAGGACCTGGAGAGTCGTCCGTCCAGACCCAGCAGAGGCTCTGTCATCCACACTCCGAGCCTGAACACACCGTGAACCCTGCCCTGGACTCCAGACACCTCTGCCCACTGTCCTGCTCCATCCCTGGCCAGAGCCAGCTCTAACCATCTGCCCACACTACCATCTTCACATCACAGCCTCCATTCTTCCATGGAGACCTGGCTCGGTGGGCAGCTGGTGGGCGACCTTGTGCTGGGTCCTTCGCTGCCTGTGCCCAGCCTGTGGAATAATTAATCACCATAGCAATCACGGCTCCATGGGGATTCATGGTGAGGACCCAACAAAGTGACCCACAGGCACTGGGCGTGGTGTCCAGCCTGCACCGAGCACTCAGCCACGCAAGCCGTTCTTTTTAAATTACTGCCACCACATTCCCCACCCTGAGCATCCTTCGTCTGTTGCACCTGACATAACCCAAAGCTTCGGAAGCTGTGCACCCACCCCCAAGAGGGTCCATGCCTGTGGAGCCAAAGCCCAGCCTTGGGATTCACCCCAGCAGTCGCACCCCTCTAGCAGGACACAGGAGGACACAGCACACATCTTCAAGCTGGGGTCGACCTGCTCCTCTGGTCTTGCTTCACTGCGGTCCACAAGGCGGTGCTTCACCAGGCAGCCAGCAGCCAGCAGCCTGTCCATCCACCTGTGTCTACAGTGCTGTCCCTGAGACTCCGCCCCCGCTCCTGGGCTCTCCCGCCCCTCCCCCACCCACCCCCACCCAGCCCCCGCGCCCACTCCCACCCAGCAGGCTCTGCTCCTGGTGCCCTGGACACAGTGCGTGCTGGGAGGACCAAGCAGGCACAGAGCACAGTTGCTAGCACAGCACACTGACAGCGTCAATGACGTCTCCCGGAGCGTTCCTTTTCTAGCAATAAAACTTAACAAAAGCGACTCAGGAAGAAGTGGAAATCGTAATTAGAGCGCTAACCCTCAGGAAAGCATTCAGATTATCGGGTGTGTGACTACCTGCACAGGCCACTCCAGGCCCAGGTGGCTTTGGGGTGAGCTTTCAGACTTTCACAAAACTGGCCTCAGCCACGTGTATGAACCCTGCTCCAACGCCCCCAAAAGGAGGAACACGGGCTGGTTTACAGACCGGCCAATAGCCAGAGGTCATAAACGCAATTCTAGGAAGCTGAATTCTGTCCGGTTCATTGAACAGACTCAGACCAGACGTTAGGAACCACGTCTAGCTCATCCCAGCATTCAGGCAAATGATGGCCTGCAATCTTCCCAACGGAAAGTCCCCATCAGACAGAAGCCCTGCGGGCCCACGTGGACGCCATGGGGGTCGCCCCTCTCCTCTCCACACTTGAGGTGACCCTGAAAAGTTGATGAGATAAATTTTGTATTTTAGGCAGGGCAGGAAGACTTAAGCATGGTGTGTTCCCGACCCGTACTAGGCCCTCCACGAATGTGTGCATCTGCGCCACACCGTAGCCAGAGGTCCTCAAAGGCGGGCCTGCCTGCCCCCCGTAGAGATTGATTCTTCCTTTCTTCTGACGCTGGCAGTGCAACTTCGTAAGGAATAGCGTTCCTTCCCAGCTCTGTAGGGGTCACGGTGGCCCGCTGCCCACTTTGTACGTGCTTCCCTGGGCTGTGCCTCCTTGGGGACCTTTATGTAAAATGCCGCATGTCATTCTGACGTACGATCCTTTGTCTCGAACATGTGCGTGGCTGTGCCTTCCACTCCGAGCGAGCAGGGCCGTCCTCAGAGCGTCTGAGGATCTGCTTCCCCAGTGAGAATCCTCAGTTGGCTTGAATGAAGTTCCCTTTTTTCTTCTTAACTTGATAATTCCTTGAATTTTCATTGACAAAGTCCAGAGAACAACTCGGAGCCCCCCAGCTCTGAGCCCCACGGCCCATCGGGAGACACCCGGGCTCTGCTCCCCGAGGCCCCCCAGCTCTGAGCCCCACGGCCCATCGGGGGACACCCGGGCTCTGCTCCCCGAGGCCCCCCAGCTCTGAGCCCCACGGCCCATCGGGGGACACCCGGGCTCTGCTCCCCGAGGCCCCCCAGCTCTGAGCTCCACGGCCCATCGGGGGACACCCGGGCTCTGCTCCCCGAGGCCCCCCAGCTCTGAGCTCCACGGCCCATCGGGAGACACCCAGGCTCTGCTCCCCGAGGCCCCCCAGCTCTGAGCTCCACGGCCCATCGGGAGACACCCAGGCTCTGCTCCCCGAGGCCCCCCAGCTCTGAGCTCCACGGCCCATCGGGAGACACCCGGGCTCTGCTCCCCGAGGCCCCCCAGCTCTGAGCTCCACGGCCCATCCGGGAGACACCCGGGCTCTGCTCCCCGAGGCCCCCCAGCCAGCTGGGCAGAGGGGGCAGCTCACACCCTAGAGACGGCAGGTGGGACGATGACCCCGTGTCCATGTCTCGAGGACAGCTGGTGACACAGAACTCCCAGGGAGAGCCCGGAGCAGCTGTGGCCGTGGCAGCAAAGTCAGGTTCAGTCAGGCCCGGTTCAGGCCGGAGGCTCCCGGCGGGCCACCTTCTCCCGACGCCACCCACTGCGGGCGTGAGTGCCGAACCCCGACCTCACAGCATCACCTCCGAACCCCAGGAGAAAGCTGGCGACACTGTGCACCCAAGAGGAGGTTCTTTCCAAAGGGTCAGCCTGCCGGGCTGGGTTCCTGGTCAGTCCCTGACCTGCAGCCCCACACGATGCACGGGCGTCCCGAGTGCCTGCGGGCAGCAAACACAGGAGCCCACGTGGATGCTGGGCCGCGTCCAGCACACCCAGGGCCTAGCTCCCCCGCCCCCGCCCCAGACGTGAGGTCCCCGCCCCCTTGCAGCCTCACAGCACACCGACTCCCAGGTCTCACCGCAGGCAGAGAGCCCTAACTCACCACTGGCCCATCTCCTCGCGGCTCCCAGGGGCCCGCAGTGAGCAGCAGCTACACTTCGCCCTCTGACTCCTTGACTCGCCCACCAGCGGCCACGCTGCTTTCCCGCCTGGAGCTCCCCAGCTGCCCCATGGAAATGAGAGGCAGAAGAGCGGGCGCCCAGCTCCTCGATCCTGCTGGCTGCTCGGTAAGCACAGCCGCTGGGAGGACCCGGCTCCTAACCAGGTGTGTCCCCCCCTGCCCCGAGAATGCAGGGGCGGCCCGGCACCAGTGGCAGAGAGCCTGGTGTTGAGATGCCTCTGTCATGCTTCTGCTGCACTGCATACCCACAGGGGTTGTCTGTCAGTGGTCCTGGCCGTGACCTTCCCCCAGAAGCGCTGGAGGCTCAGCCTTGCCAGTCCTCAGCTGCCCAACGCCCCTCAGCTGCAGAGAGAAACACGGAGCCCTCTGTGAGGGCGGAGTCCTGACCCATCCCTGCATCCTTGCCGGCTGGCGGGCACAGCAGCCTCATCGCATCTGCACGGCCACCCTTCCTGGTCCCTCACCAAAGCCCCTGGAGCCCCACCCCTGCTCTCCTGTGACACACTGGTCACCTCTGCTCACAGTGGGTGGACCCAGCTCTCCCCTGCTGTCAAGAGTGACTGAATAAAGGCCGTTTCCACCACTTTCACATTAAAGGCCGATGGACAGCAGCTGCATGAACGGCTGGCCGGGACAGTGAACGCAGAGCCCATGCTGTTGAGATCCCTCACAGGCCGGCCCTCAGGCCGAGCCCAGCCTGCCGTGGCTCAAAGGCTGCAGGCCAGGCCCTGACTCACCTGGACGTCCAGCCTCCTGGGGGGGCAGGTGCCCTCGTCAGGGGCCGTGAGGAACCCCAAGGAGGAAGAGCACCTCTCACTCGGAGCTGGGGGACAGCACTGCGGAAGGCTGATCTCCAGAGACACCCCAACCGACCGCGGAAACACCCACGTCACACCCGGGGAGGGGCCCCCGCGGCAGGTGCTGAGAGGCGGAGGGGGGACCACTCCATGCGCCCACAGACGGCAGACAGCCTCTCACATCCAGTCAGCTGTCCCTGGGCCCCAGTCGACCGACAGATGTCACAGGTTTGACCCCGAACCATCGGCAGCTTCCAGCAGATGCGAGACAAGGGCAAGGGGAGGCCAGACCCTCACCGGTCACACCGAGGACAGAGAAGCTCTCTGAGGGGGGCCCAGAGAGCAGGACGGACACAACCAGAGCACCCCTGAGCCAGGCAGACTGGCGGCCACATGGACCACGGTGGCCAGCAGGGTCGCCTGGGCTGGAGAGGGGGTGCCATGCAGGTTTGGGTCAGACCCTGCCCCCTGCTCACCCCCCAAACCCACCGGAAACGCAGGGTCCCCTCCTCAGAGCCGGCCCGAGCCAGCAAGGGCAGCCCCGGACACACGGCCGCGGGGGGAGGATTCTGAGGGGCGCGTGTCACCGTGATGGTACTGTAGTAGCGGTGACTGCTACACCCGCAGTGACACGGCCCTTGTCCGAAAGCCCCACCTGCACTCGCTCACAGGAAGTGGAGCTTGGCGCTGCGCCCCAGCGCCTGACCGGGAAGTCTCACCCATGGGGTCCGAAGGCAGAGGTGAAGGACACCGAGCAAGACGGAGGGGGTGGGGTGCGAGGGAGGGGGCTCAGCCTCGCTTCGTGCGGGAGTGCATGCGCAGACCCGGCCTGAGAGCACGGCAGGGGCACGGGAGGGGCACAGGAAGGGCACGGCAGGGGCACGGGAGGGGCACGGCAGGGGCACGGGAGGGCGGCCGTGAGGACAAAACACCTGCACGCTCTCCCTCCTCGGCGGTTACCACCTGCAGCCACTGCCTGCATAAGGGGGGTTTAAACTGATGCAAATGTATTCTTAAAACTCAACGCCTAACGGTGCTGGAAATAGCACCAAGTCCGGGACCTGCAGCTTCTGCCCACTTCGGGGCCGGGGCCTGGGGCTCAGCCCACTACCAGGGGACACGGGAAGGGCCTGGGGCTCGGCCCACCTGCTGAGGCCCCTGAGCAGAGGCACCGCCGAGGCCCCTTATGTGGGGTCACCAAGGTCCAGATGAGGCAGCAGTTGCAGAGAGCACCCCCGGGGCCTGAGACTTAGGATGCCAGCAGGGCAGGGGTGCCAGTAAAGGGCCAGCCCTCCAGCCCCGGCCCCGGCCCCAGGCCCGGGCACCCCCAGCAGGTGGTGCTGGCACCCTCTCGATGCCCCGTGGTACTGAGGTGGGACCAGGTACAGAGCAGCGTCCACATTCCAGAGGGGACACCGCAGAACTCGCCAGAGCTTTCAGGCCTGGTGGCGATCAGTCACCCCTAGTCACCCCGGAATGGATGCCCAGAGGCCACTGACTCGGCCGTGCTCCAAGGCCTGGAGATGTGAGGACTCAGAAGGGATGCGTGGACTCAGGGAAGGAGGGCCCTGGGCCACCGCAGTGAATATCTTCCCCCAGGAGCTCTGGACGCCCCGGTGGTCAGGGCAGGGGGAAGTGGGGCCCGAGAGGAGAGGCCACTGGGCACCCCTACACACCTGCTCTAGGTCCTGCTGCAACCAAAAGGCCTGAAGCTGCTCAGAGTTGCATCTGGGGACAGGCAGGCACACCTCGGACCCGGAGCCCCAGGGTTGGCGGCAGCAGGAACGACCCCTGTTTTGCTCCTGGCCTTCCTGGCAGGGAGTGGAGGGGGAGGCACCTGCTGGCCCCAGGGTTACCAAGGGCCCCAAGGTGACCCATACACCGTGTGCAGACAATTTGTCAACCCAGGAGACCGTCACAATGGGTTTGGCTTCCAAACCAGACGCTGACACCAGCTCACTCAGCAGGGCCCTGCCTCAGAGCCTCAGGATAGAGCTGGGCGTGGTCACTGACCACCGACGGGAGAGGCCTCCCACGTGCTCCCAGCAGGACACGTGCAGCGGCAAGACCGTCCCACAGCTTTCCGGGCCCCTGCTTCCACCTGACAGCCCCCCCGCCCGGCCCCCGGCAGCAGGGATTGGGAGAGGGTCTGTGGCACTGTGGTATGGTTACAGCTCGGGGTATGACTATTATACCCACAGCATCACAGCACCCATCAGAAACCCCGCCCGGGGAGCCCGAGCCATGGCCCTGTCCCCAGGATTTTGAATGGGGCCACATCACCATGGGTACCACGGCGACCACAGGGAAACAGCCTGTAACACAAACCCACTGGGGCGGAAGCACAGGGAAGGCCCCCAGCACCGCGCCCCCCTCACGCCACAGGCGGACTAGTCACCATCCCCTGGCTCCCATCCAAGCCCATCAGACCATGAAGCCACCCAGGTCTCAACCAGACACGCTCCAAGGACTGCGACCCCGCTGGCCCTCCCAACACCAAGAAGGTCTCTCAAGGCCACTGTCCTGGCATCCGGCCAACAGCTTGGGCGCTTCCTCCCTGAGTCACCTGGGGGCCACAGCTGGAGACACAAAGACCCCACTCTGCAAGGACCCTGTGAGCCCCCAAGTCTGGGCAGGCGTGTCACAAGGGAGGGGCTGGCCTGGTGGGCTGGCACTGCCCCTGCCACTCGGAGACTGGGCCTCCTGGCCACACCACCTATGCCCACAGCACTGTGCGCCAACCTGCCCCACACCCCACTGCAGCCCACATCCGCACCACCTGCACCCCACTGCAGCCCACTCTCCACATGTTGCTCCGAGCAGGCTGGGCGCCCTGCCCTGTGGATACAGGAATATGGGCAGGGTCTCTCCCCTTCGGGGGCAGCTGATTGAATTTGGTTTTGGAGCCATTTCTTCCAGGAGAGTGGACCCACCTGCCCATGTCCCTGGGACTGGCCCGGCTAAACTGTCTACCCAGAGCCCAGCAGTGCTCCTGGCCTGGCACCTCCCCCTGCGGCCCACCCAGGACCCTCGCTGCACACGGGCACACAAGAAGCCCTCCAGAGGGGTCACCTCCCAGACACCCTCCCCCGCCCGTGCTCAGCCAGATTCAGGTGCAGACCACGAGCCTGTGTGAGACACCTGCAGGAGAGAGGCCGGCCCCCCACGAGCCTGCGTGAGACACCTGAGGAGAGGGGCCAGCCCCCCGCGAGCCTGTGTGAGACACCTGAGGAGAGGGGCCAGCCCCCCGCAAGCCTGTGTGAGACACCTGAGGAGAGGGGCCAGCCCCCTGCGAGCCTGCGTGAGACACCTGAGGAGAGGGGCCAGCCCCCCCACGAGCCTGTGTGAGACACCTGAGGAGAGGGGCCAGGCCCCTGCGAACCTGTGTGAGACACCTGAGGAGAGGGGCCAGCCCCCCACAAGCCTGCGTGAGACATCTGAGGAGAGGAACCAGCCCCCCGCGAGCCTGTGTGAGACACCTGAGGAGAGGGGCCAGCCCCCAGGGCAGCCCCTCAGCCCAGTGCACCTGGACCCCTAAAAGGACTTGGGGTGCCCCCACTCCCGTGCGCCCACTCCACAGAGGCTTGCTTCTGCCCACGCCTTCAGTGGGGGGCACCGCGTCCTTCCTGGGGAGACGATGCAGACCACCCCCCGACCACGCTTGCAGGGGGTGCGGGTGGGAGGATGTGCTGGGCACCAGTGGAGACAGCCTGCCGGACACCTGCATCCGGGGCCTCCAGCAGGGAAGGGCCTGTGACCACAAGCAGGGCTTTTTGCCGAGGTCCCTGCTACTGTGATACTATGACGGATACCACAGCGACAGACGGGGCAGCAAAAACCCGCTGGTCGGGACAGCCGGGCCTCAAGGCCCAAGGGTCACAGCCCAGGCCTTCAGTGTCCAGCGCCACTCCTGGCTGGCTTGGCCCACGGGCCGGTGTCCAGGCACGGCAGCCGGAGGCTTCAAAGGGCTCTAGGAGACTACACTGACCCACAGAGCCACAAGCCCAGAGCCCAGCCAGCTGGCAGAAGCCCCCTGACTATCAACACCCGCACCCAAAGGAACCAGGAAGGACAGAGCTCACACCGGGCAAACCATCAGGTCAAGTTCCCAGTAGGCAGGACCCCTAGATACCCTCCTGACTCTGCTGGGAGCTCAGAGAAACTGACAGGAGTGGACGCTGGAGCTGGGCCTGTACTCAGTTGCCTAGGAGCTCGCTGGTGAGCACAGTGGGTAGGGTTCAGGGCAGGTGGGAGCACCTTCCAGCCTGCTGCTGGTCCCGAGGCAGGTGGGTTCGCTTCCTGGCCTGGCCCAAGGGGGGTCCAGGGGCCTCTCCCTGGGAGCGGGGCTGTACAGGCTGCTAGTGTAGCCGAGTGTCTCCTGAGATCACGGCCAGGAGGTGCGCTGCACCGGAAGCCCGCCCAGAGCGAGCAGCCTCTGGGGAGAGCCCCTCGGAGGAGCCGGCCCACCTGCGTTTCCCTCTGAGCCCACAGCACGGCTGCCCGCCTGACCCCACAGGCCCTGCCAGGGCGCTTAAGCTGGGCTGGCCTCCCCACCCGCCAGGTTCCTGGTGCAGGGCGCTGTCCGGGGCCGCCCCTGCTCTGGGCCTCTGCTGCACTTCCTGCGGTCCCCCGGCCCATCCGCTGCAGGCTCTACGTCCAGGCTTCCCCAGTACGGCACCTCCGGCCTGCCCTTCTGGGCAGACTTTCCTGGAAGGGCGGCTGCAGGGACTTTTGTCACCGTGGGGGTGTGTCTCCGTGTCCCCTACGTGACTTACAGACGTGGCAGCGAAGCTGGAGCCCAGACCCTCCAGGAGGGCAGCCCGAGTCAGGCCATGTCACAGGCCCAGCCTGCTGGCCCTCAGGTGGCAGCAGGGGCACTAGGGACTGTCCCTCCCCCGGTGCCTATCTAGAGCCACGACTTTCCCCTACTGCCCAGCCCTGGGGCCTCCCTCTGCCCAGGCTGGGGGTACCCTGCTCCCCTGCCCACTGCCCCACCTCTGGTCCTCCGAACCAGACAGCTCCCCCCGACAGGACGTGCTTCCCAAACCTCCCCGTAAAGGCAGGCGCAGTCCGGGGGACAGCCCAGCCTCTCATGTGGCAAACACAGGGTCCCTCAGGGGCTGCCCGCCCCACCCAATGCCCCTCAGACCCTGCACACAGGGCATCAGGACGCCACCTAGATGGCCACCCAAGCCCTGAGCCCAGCCGTGAGCCCCTCCAGCCCACCCCAGGCTCCCACAGGCAGAACGGGTCAGCCAGCGAGGAAGGAGGCTGGCAGCCCGGGCAGGCAGGTGGGGGCCGGGGCCCTGGCGGGACAGGGTGGGCTGCTGTGTGAGCCCCGCCCCAGGGCCGGGGCCCAGCCTCCCCTTCCGCCCGTCTGCCTGCCCCTCCTTCCCTCCAGATGCACCAGGGCGCCCTCCGTGGGGAGGGGAAGTCATGGAGGGTCTGGGAGGAGGGTCTCTCGTGGTGAGACTGCAGCCTGGGCACCACTGCTGCTGGCTGCACAGCCAGACCAGCCGGCGCCTCGGGGAGCTGAGGCCCGGTGGGGACCGTGCAGGACCCCTCCCCGCTGACCCCAGGGCACCGTCCTGCCGCCAAGGCCCAGCTCCCCTCACCCAGCACCTGGCAGGGTGGGTGTGGGCGGAGTGGAGTGGCTGGGGCGGCTGGGGTGGGGAGGGGAGTCCGGCTGCAGATGCTACCCCGACCCAGGAGCAGGCTTGGGGGCGGGGCAGCGCAGAACTCTCTCACGGCGGGAGCGAGCCCCGCGTCAGCCCTCTGACCCCTGCCCTCAGGAGTCCTCCCTCTGCCGGCGTGGTGACCGGCCAGCCGAGCGGCAGAACCCTGGCTTCAGGTCGGACCCCACGCCCCAAGGAGGCCCGGAGCCCGAAGGCTGCCAGCCCGGGGCTCGGGCAGCCGCTCAGGTCCGGGATGGCCGCGCCTCGCGCCTGAAGGGGTGACGTTCCGTGGCCGCAGGTGGGCAGGGGACAGGGGCATCTGCCTCAGAGTCCACCCCCCGTGGGCTCGTCCCGACGTGGACCAGGCTGAAAGCACCCAGGGGCTCCACGGGACACCACCCTGCAGCATACAAGACCAGCGGGGCGCTGAGCGCCCTGCAGCCAGGGGGTTTCTGCACCTGTCTGTGCCACGGTGGTATGGTTGTGGCTGGTACCACGGCAACACGCTCAGGGACAGAAACCCCCGCCCCCAAGTGGCCCGTTAGCAAGGAGCCTACCCTCTGGATGTGAGGCACAGCCCTGCCCTCCCGGCCAGCAGACACCCGCACACCCTCACCCTGCATTCGCAAGGGGCAGCAGCAGCCTGAGGAAGGGTCCTGGGCCCGGAGGCGGGCTGCCTGAGAGGAGACGCAGCGGGTCTCCCAGCAGCTTCCCGCCACAGGGCCCCTGGCAGAACGGAATCTGCGCGGGCCTGATGCAGGGGGGCCTCTGGCTGGAGTTCACACTGCCTCGGGCCTGCAGGCGGAGTCCGCAGGCTCAGAGGCCCAGGCCCTCGGCCCCGCCCTGACAGGAGACCACCCCAGCCCAGCCCAGCAGCGCACCCTTCATGGCAGAGGCCTCGAGGCCCAGAGTGCAGCCGGGGATATGCTGAGCAGCCCTGGGTCACGCTGGAGCTGATGGGAACGACACCGTGAGAGAAGCTGTGGCCAAACCGGCCCCCAGGCCTCCGGGGACCCAGACCCAGGCCAGAGGGCAGAGGGCAGAGCGCAGCCGGCCAGGCGCTGTCCTCGGACCCTGGGGCGACCGCAGCACATGCCCCCCAGTGCCCCGTTCCGTGGTGAGGTCGGGGAGCTGGGCTAGTCCATGGGGCCCTGGACCTGTCCCCGCCCTCCCTCCCACCGTGGCTCTGGAGCCCCTGGCCAGAGCTGCCGAGGGTCACATCCTGCCACCACTGACCCCTCACAGACACCCCAGGAGACCCAGAGCCGGACTGGCCCCGTGCGTCCACCAGGACCACAGCCCTCCCACGCTCTGCCCGCTGCCCGGGGTCAGCAAGGGTGCCGGCTCACGGGGAGCAGACTTGGAGGACACCACCATGGGCTGGAGGCCAGCCAGCACTCAGGCCCCGTTTCAGAAAGTGGCCCCGGGAAGACCACCCCAGAAAGGGACCGCCCCGCCCTCCACGCACCCACAGCCGAGCCTCCGGGCCTCCCCTGGGTGGGGACCTTCCTCCAGGCGACGCCCTCCACAGAAGCCCCACGACACGGCCCCTCCCAGGTCCTCACGGGCCTCTGTCCCAGCCCTGGGGACTCAGCCATGCCAGGCAGCCGGGGTACCCCAGCCCACAGCAGGACCCCCAGAAGCCTGAGCCCACCGTGGGTCAGGGCAGGGTGGACCCTACATTCACAGGTGTGCCCACCTACCTGCGCCCCCCATCACCCCCGAGCCTGTCTCCAGGAGGGTCTGGAGCCCCCCTCATGGTGGGGCTCAGGGCAGCACTCACCGAGCTCCCCTCCTGGGTGAAGGCCGCGAGCCGGGCCCCAACGGCCAGCGCTGGTCACCGGTGGGAAGGCAACCTGAGGACAGCCAAGCCCCAGGCAGACTGTTCCCTGTGCGGCAGCCCACGCCCACCTGGCTGCCCGGCATGCAGGAAGCAGATAAACTCCGGGCCAGCTCAGGTGTCCGACCACAGAGCCCTTTCCTGCCCCCCGCTTCCTGCCCTGCCCCACCCGCGATACACACAGACCTGGGAGGTTCTCAGATAGTTTCAACATAGGGCTAGGATTGCCCTGAGCAGATTGCCCTGTTTTCCTTCATTCTTCGCTCTTCCATTTATTCGTCATCCCAGGGTGCCTGAGCGGGGCCTGGGGTGTGGCTGCAGGCAGGCACAGGCCACGCTGCAGTCTGCGCACTGGGGCAGCACAAGGCCATGAGCGGAGGCGCAGGGATGGCTTGGAGTGTGGGTCTCCCTGCCTGATCTGGTCTGGGGTCAGTCAGGGTGACTTCCTGGGGGAGGCGGCACTCTTAGCTACAGTTGGAGAGAAGGAGTATCTAGGACTTGGTGACAGGACAGAGGGATGCACAAGGACACGCCAGAGCTCTGCCTGCACAGATGGGCCCTGGGGAGGACGAGGAAACTCAGCTGGCAGCGCCAGAGGTTCACAGCTCCAAGACCCTACACTCAGCCAGAAAGAGTCCCCAGCAGGGCAGGGGCTCCTCAGACCAGAGCAAGCCCGTGCTCCTGACCCTGGGCGGTGGGAAGGGCCCGAGGGAGGACTGGGACCGCAGGGGGGACGCCTAAGCTTCCCCACACCAGCTCCGGGTCCCTAAGATCCGCACCGGAAAGATTGAATGCACCAGGATCACCCAGAATCTCCTCGAAATGCAAAAACAGATGCAGCATTCGGGCGGGGGCAGCCCGGGCGACCCTGAGCCGCTGGTCCACAGTGAAGGGGACTCCAGAGAGTCCTGGACGCACCTGGACAAGGACACACTGCTTGGACAGCGAGCGTGCCGGGAAGGTGGCTGTGGAGGGCACCATTCCCCACCCGCCCCAGCCAGCCACCGGGAGGTCCCCGCCACCCCCCAGAAGACGCGGCCCCCACCCAGACTTCACACCCCACAGCAAAGCCCCAAAATCTCCCTCCCTGGCCACACAACCATTCGCCTGGAACCGCACGCCGACCTCCCAGAAGTCCAGACAGTGACCCCCACCCGGAGGAGCCAGGGCACACGGCTGCCCCTTCCCTCCTGTCCGAGAGCCCCACCCTCCCTGGAAGCCACGGCCTCAGAGCAACACTCACAGTCACTCTCACACTCACATGCACGTGCACGCACACACACACAGACCCGCACACACGCTCACACGCGCATGCCAGTCGCCCGCCCCCTCCCTGGGCCCTGGAGGGTTGCTGCTCTGCTCTCCTCCCCGTCACCCACGTGTACGCCCTCAGGTCCTGGCCCCGTCTCGCCAGTGCTGTCCTCCTCTCCCTCTTGCCTGCCCCAGGCCAACCTCTGGACCCCTCAGCACCCACCGCTCTGTTCCCAGAATCACTGTTTGCATCATCCGACCCTTGCCCGCCCACTCCCCTCTCTCCAGCTCCTTCCCTACAGCACCCGTGACCCTCAGCCATTCACCTTTACCCTCGCCACCCCTCACGTCCTCACTTTTCTCTCCCTGAACCCCCTCCACTGCCGCTCCCCTCCCTACCCCAGTCCTGGGGTCTCCCTGCCCAGAAAGGCCAATGCTACTCTCCCCACCGCCCCAGCTCAGCGTGGTCCACACCAGGGGTCCTCACCCCACCCACAGATCCTGCTCTGTCTGTCTCTGGGGCAGACTATCCTAGTGCCCACCCGATACCCGTCCTTCCCTCACCCTTCCCAATGCAGACCAGACTCCTTGGCAGCTAAGGGCAGCCACATGACCCTCGTCTTGATAGTGAGCTGCAACTGGGGTCCAAGGGTAGGGCTTCCAGAGTGTGGTTTGCTCTCTGCTCATCCTGGGATGCAGATGCAGCGTCTGGAGATGAGCAGCCCCTTTGCACACCAATGAAAGACAGCAGACCTAAAATATAGACACAACCTTGGTCCGCGATAGTGTTTTGAGATTCCTCTGTTGTCACACAGGAGGAATAAGCTCTATCTGGGTCTGCCAGAGTAGCAGGGTTCCTGCTTTGCCCACCCCGACTGAACCCCACTGAAGAGCTTCCCAGCCACCATCCCCACAGGAATTATACTTTACGTCCCATCCACCCTCCCCAGTCCCAGGCGGCCGTGCCTGTTTGCCCGGCTGAGGCCCTCTTCTAGTTGACCAGAATAATAGAAAAGGGTTCCCCACCCCTACCACCTCAGCCACAATGTGCTTGCGCGTGTGCAGGGCCCCAGGGAGGTCGCCCTTGCAGGCAGCCAACAAGGTCACAGCCACACCAGGCAAAAGATAACGTGATTCTGTGAGAGTACAGTAAGTCCCCTACATACGAACCTTCAAGCTGCGAACTTTCAAAGGCGGGAATGTGCGTTCTCATGTCCCATCACGTAAGTTAGCTCACGAGACTGGCATACGATGTCACGTGCGTGCATCCTCTAGAAGTGGTTGTGCTTTTGTGTACTTTACTGTATAGCACTGTATACAGTACAGTAGTACAGTATCCTTATTTCAAGCCCAGGATGTCTGGAAGCAAGCGTAAAGGCAGTATATAGCCAATTGTGTTAGTTGGGTACCTAGGCTAACTCTGTTGGACTTACAAACAAATTGGACTTACGAATGTGCTCTCGGAATGAAACTCGTTCGTATGTAGGGGACTTCCTGTCCTTGCAGATGCACACACCTGTTATCACCGTAACACAGAAACAAGGGTGGGCATCTATTTGAACTTATAGATTATGTGGTATTTGTTTCCTTTTTGTTAAATGAATGTTATTATTTAATCAAAACACTATGACTAGTGCCAATTAGTGGTACTAGCAGGACTAATTAAACAAATGGTATGTATAAAAACATAACAGTATTTTGTCACGTCTCTTCCGACCTCTGAGGTACCAGTTTATCGTAACGCTTTTGTTTAACTCTCTAGAGCTTCATTTACATTTTGCAAGCTATATTAGTGTATGTTCTTAAGACACCTAAACGCAAGACTTTTTCAAAGCAGAAAGTAAATACGATAGGGTTAATTAGACAGATATTATGTACATTTAATAAAAATAACAAAGATGTGTTTCTGTCCCATGCTGACAATTTCACCCTCTCTGTTTCCTTTTCCCACAACATTTCTGTGCTGCCAGCCCCAGGGGACCCGCTTCTCTCTCTGCAGCACTAAGACTGCAGGTGGGCAGCCATCAGTCTCACGATGACTTGACCCTCCGCTGGTACACAGCTCAGTTGCCCCGATGCCCAGGGCATCCAGTGTGCTGACGACGTCTAGCCTCCTGGCCAAAGCGTCTGAGTGCGCAGCCCTCAGGTCCCGACTGGCTGGCATGGCAGGTCCTTGGAGCTGCAGAAACGGTTTCCAGCTCTTTGTGTCCAAGGCTAGCATTGGTGCCGACTGCCCATCGGCCAGGTCCTTTGCATTATAAACGCTTCGTGTTGGCTCCCTCCGTCTGCATGCCCATCGGGCATCTTCCCTAATTAGACCCCTAGAGCTTCTCAGAACAAATAGGTCTAAAGCACAGAGGTCCCTTGAACCTCTGAAATCCAAGTTGGATCCCAAATAAGTCATGGTTTTGGTAAAAGATTCTGGGACGTTCAAGTACATGAGCTGCAGACAAGTGACCCCTCCTGCTGCCTGCTAGGTCCCGGCCTCCATGGCATCTGCTCTCTGACCCCATCCCCCGTGGCAGGTGCCCTCTGTCCCCTCTACTCCCTCTCTCGTCCCCGATGCTGACCAGGCCATGCCTAGGACAGCACGTGCCCTCTTTCCTCTCTGCAGGCATCCCTGGTCCTCTGACTCTAATGCCATTTACAGACTGATGAGTCCCAAAGAGAGAGCTCCAGCCCCGAACCTGGTGGACTGGACACCACACACCTACCCACTGTGCTCCCGGGCAGCCGGGGCAGAGCTCGCCATTCCCACTGCCGGCCGCCTTCTGAGGACCCGCACGGCTGTCTGCAAACAGACTGCCTGTCCACCCCACACCACCCAGCTCTTCATGACAGCACAAAGGGCCTTCCAAGTCACTCACCTGGCCGCCGGCCTCGGGTCCCTGCAGCGCCTCCTTTCTCAGAGAAAACCCCACACACCCTCCTAAGGCCCATCACGTGTCCTGCCCACACTGGCCACAGTGCTCTCACCTCTCCCAGAAAAGATCCTCCCGGGAGTGTGACACTGGACACTGGTCACACCACCTGCCAATTGCAGGGAGAGGCAGCCAGGAACCCAGAACCAGTATTCTGAGATGCAGCTCAAAACAACGTTTCAGAAATTGCTGAAAATCCCCAGAAAAAAAAACAACCAGAGCAATCCTAAACAAATGGATTTTATTGGAGTTACTTGACTTCAAAATAAGCCAAGCAAACACCTACACAGGATCAGACCACGCGTAAGAGGGGAACATTCTGGCACCACTTCTTTAAAAAAATGTATCAATGCCTAGAAAACCCTGTTGGAGAGAAAATATAATCCAAGACCCTTACGCCCAAAAAACTAGCAGCTAGCATTCAAATATACTTTCCACAGGCATGAACTTGGGAGATTGTCCCCTTCCCAACTGAATAAACTATATATATGTTCAGTTACAATAAAATATAATTTTATCTTCAGTAGTCTATATTGTACATATCGAATATATATGAATACGTGTATGTATACACATACATTCAATATTCAGTAAGTATAATGTAGACTATTTAAAATTAAAATTATTTATTTTAATAAAGACAAACATTATCCAACCAAGACAAAAATGGAGAGACTCTGACACAAAAGAAATAACCATTTCAAGTACAACTTAAGAGCCGGCACTGTGGTGTAAGGAAGGGAGAGGGCCGCTCGCGGCCTGGGCACACGAACCTGCCCTCTCCACACACGGCAGCCGGGTCTGGGTGACCAGGCGCATTATAGCCTCTAGAGCAAGTGCTCGCAACAGCACGGAAGGAGCAAAGCCAGCGGGAAAGCGGAAGAGAGGCCCAGGTGTGGGGAGAGCTCTCGACAGTGGTGCAGACAGAGCCCGGGGGCCACGGCCATCCCCAGGACCACTGCATCCGAGCCTGAAGGAGCAGCAGGGTGTCCTGGGCTGGGCTCCCCAGAGCCCCCCACTCCTTGCCAGGGAGTGAGGCCAGAATGTGGGACCGGCCTGGCCTTGAGATCCACACCCCAGCCACAAGCAGCCTGTGCTCGGCATGGCACCTCCGGCTGCCGAGCAGGCCAGAGAAGGTGAGGAGGTGGGCTGAGTCACAGAAACCCCTGGGGCGCTCGAGACCTCCTCCAGGCCCACCTCCCCACACAGCAGTTTCCCCTTTCGTTCTCAGAATTTGTGCAAAAGCAAAATGTAGAATTTTTTAATGGAAACTTGCATTTTTTATGAAATTAGGAAAGCTGATATAACCCACAGAATCCAAAACGTATATTAAGGAGCAGATATCACCTGACACTGTCAGAATGGCTATCATCAAAAAGGACCACAGGTAACAAGTGTTGGCGAGGGTGTGGAGAAAAGGGAGCCCTCGCACACCGTCGGTGGGAATGTAAACTGGTGCAGCTGCTGTAGAAAACAGTATGGACGTTCCTCGAAAAACTAAAAATAGAACTACCAAATGACCCAGCAACTCCATTTCTGGGTATTCATACAAAGAAAACAAAACTAACTTGAAAAGAGATCTGCACCCCAGTGTTCACAGCAGCACTATTCACAATAGCCAAGACATGGAAACAATCTAAATGTCCATCGACAGATGAATGGATAAAGAAGACGTGGTACGTATATATACAGTGAAATATTACTCAGCCATAAAAAAAAACCTTATCTTTTGTGACAACATGGATGGACCTAGAGGGTTTTATGTGAAGTGAAATAAGTCAGAGAGAGAAAGACAAATACCACATGATCTCACTTATATGTGGAATCTAAAAAACACAAAACAAATGAACAAACATAATAAAATGAAAGAGACTCAGATACAGAGATCAAAAAGGTGGTTGCCAGAGGGAAGGGGAGTGCGGAGGAGGCCAAACAGGTGAAGGGGAGTTAGAGGTACAGACCTCCCGTTACACAATAAGTAAGTCAGCACAAGGAATATGGGCAGTAGTACTGTAATAAATAAATGGGCCCAAAGCAGCTGGCATCAGGCAGAGGCCACACAGGAGGAAGTACAGTGCTTCCCAGGAGTCGCCTTTCTGGGTGGATCTTCTCCAGCTCCCGTGTCCCACCCAGTATGTGGATGGAGCCAAGCGAGTGGGTTCCTTGGAAGGCCAAGCAGAGAGAGGCTTCATAGCCGGCAGCCAAGCAAGGAGACAGGAGGCAATGTGTTCAGCTTTGTCTCCGATCGCTTGTGAGACGTGGGGAGGGGGAGGGAAGGCGCTCGAAACAACCGGTGGAAAGTAAAGGTCAGTTTCACGGGTTCTCTGCACAGGTGTGGCCGCACTGCACGCTCTCTGTGGGTCCAGGTGCAATCTGGGGGTTACGTGAGCAGCCATGTGTCACGCGTGGTGGGTTTTCGGCCTGCGATGTCCAAAGTTCACCATCAGTCATCCTAGCCCCTCAGGATGCTCCGTCCGAGGGGCTGTCAGCAGATTTCCAGATCTGCGGTTTGCTTTCCCCCATGTTCTGCAAACCAAGCTTGAAGGTCTCCCTTAATCACTTGGTTTCTACCTAAGGGCCTTGAGTGTTTAAAGCACAGGGCGTGGTTTTGAAACTGAGTCCCCCTAAAACCGATTAAGCTCTCTATCCAAAATATCGTTCCCTTTCTTGTCCAACACCTGCTCCCCTTAAGATTGATGAGTATCCAGAAAAAGCGGGATTAAAACCAAGCAGGACCCTGTGGGGCACTCCTGGATCCAAAACCCTCTGTGCCCCCATTTCTGGTTTGTAGGGAAAAGGCTTCAGACTCCTATGCCTTCCCTGAGCCCAAAAAGGCAGATTCAGTTACTAACCAGGGAAGTAAGAGAATGCAGGAACAAAGGAGGAACAGTCAGGAAACAACAGGGTCCTGGCTCCTCCTCCAGGGACACACAGAACGATATACCCTTGAGCTCTTCTGCAGGAACTAAGGCCCCCACCCAGGTGGAGGATGCTAACTCCACGCTGAGCACAGACTCCAGAACACCAGCCTGTTCCCTCACCACCAACGAATCAGAAGAAAGCCACACACCCTGCAGCCCTCCCCTAAATTTTGCCTATAAAAATGCTTCCCCGAGAACCACTGGGGACTTCGGGCTTTCTGAGCACGAGCCACCTCGTCTCCGTGCACGGCCCTGCAATAAACCTTTCTCTGCTCCAAACTCCAGTGTTTCAGTTTGCTTGGTCTCGCTGTGCGTTGGGCACACGAACTTGGGTTCGACGACAGTTTCAGGGCTAGTATTACCTGACTTCAGGATGGAGAGAATTGGAAAGAATTAATTTAGGCAGCATTCAAAACGACCAAATCATCCATAAGAGAGAAGACTGGCTGGTCCTGGATTTCTCAGCAGCCACATTCAGCACCATTGAGCCGTGAACAGCGCCTGAAGGATACTCAGGGGAGGGGGCGTCTAGGAGTTCATATATGCTGGTCTGTCCTCCAAGCATAAAGACCCCTGAAGATGTGGACACAACCCACAACACATCCAGCAGCAGATGAATGATACGGAAGCGGTGGCATGTGTGTGCAATGGAATACTATTCAGCTGCAAGAAAGAAGGACGTCCTGCCATTCGTGACAACATGGATGGACCTTGCAGGCATTATGCTGAGTGAGACGAGTCAGACAGAGAACGACAAATACTGTATGATCTCACCAATACGTGGCATTTTAAAAACCAAATTTGTAAAAACAGAGAGTAGAAAGGTGGTTGCCAGGGACTGGGGGGTGGGGGAAATGGGGAGATGTTATTTAAGGTACAAACTTGCAACCAGTAGGTGAGTAAATCCAGGAGATCTAATACCCAGCGTAGAGATTATAGGCAACAATGATGTGTTATAGTTTTGAGGGTTGCTAAGAGACTGGATCTTAATTGTTCCCACCACAAAAAATAGCAATGAAAATTGTGGAGGAAAAATTAATTAGTCAATCTGAGAAAGAAGTGGAAATTTTTATTCGAGCCAAATTCAAGGATTATAACCCAGGAAGAGCATCTCAGAAAGCTCTGAGAACTGTTCTGCCCATTAGAAGTCAAGGCACAGTTCTATAATTTGTTGAGACAGAAGGCTGTACGTCAGATGACGTATTATTGACAGTTTACATAATCCAGATCTAAGCGGCATCCTGGTGAGTCATGTGACCCCTTACAAGATCAAGAAGGAATGTGACCATTGGAGGAGTTGTCTTGTCGGCGCTAGGAGAAAGTTCCTCTTCACGGTTGAGCAGGTATTCCTGCTGATGGGGGAGGGGGAGGTCTGGTCGACGCCTAACGCAGACATGCAACGCACGGTGCGGGAAGCGAGGAGGCCAAAGGGCAGAGAAGCGTTTTTATGCTCACATTTTTCTTGTCTCGCCATAAAATCTGAATTTTATTGCACATAATTATGTGAGGTGATAGAGGTGTTAGCTAAGACTACGGTGGCCTCATTTTGCAAACATGTAAATGTCTTGAATCCACACGTGTGGCCCTTAAACTTCCCACAGTGCTGCAAGTCAGTTACATCTCAGTAGGTTTCCATGACCCCTGCATGGTGCAGCCACCAGTGGAAAAGCTTCGGCCACCAAAGATGCCCAGAGAAGCTGGGGCCAAAGGACCTGCAGCGGGTACCCAGTGCAGTTTAACTCTGAAGTAGAGCAGAAAGGAAACGGTGTAACGCTCTGACAAGGCAGAAGGTCCACAGCTGTCAAGAACTGGGAGAAGGGAAAGGAACGTGGGCGTTAGAGGTCTTGTGAATTGTTGCCTCACTGCTAAGAGCCAGGCCTCAAACATCAGTAAAGCGAAACCATGGGCTAGCAGCCAAGCACGTGAGGCGGTGTAAACACGCACTGAGAACGTGGCCTCGCGGATTGGACCCACATGGTGGGAGGGATGGGGAAAAGGGACGAAGAGGAGCCCACCCACTCACATGTCACATTTGTTGGGCACAGACCCGTGCGTGCCATCTGAGGAAGCAGCGCAGAGGACACCGGGGAGGTGGCCGCTGCACACACAGCAGCAAAGAAAGACAACTTGAAGCGCACAGCTGCTTTGGGAAATTTACAAAGAGAAAGCATGGGGACTTCCCTGGAGGTCCAGTGGTAGAGAAGCCACCTTACAGTGCAGGGGATGAGGGTTCAATCCCTGGTCAGGGAACTAGGTTCCCACAAGCCGCCGGGCAACGGGGCCCATGTGCCACAACTACTGAGCTTGTGCGCCTCAACTACAGCCCACGCGCCACAACTAGAGAAGAGAAAACCCGCAAGCCACAACTAGAGAGAAGCCCGCACACCGCAACAAAAGATCCCACATGCCTCAACAAAGATCCTGGGTGCCGCAACTAAGACCCAATGCAGCCAGAAATACATAAAACAAATAAATAATAAATAAATCTTTAAAAAATACAAATAGAAAGCATGGCATAAAATGGTAAAACAGGATTGACACCAAACATATCCTTCTGTCTTATCAGTACATGTGAGTGGTCCTAACACGCCTATGAAAAGGAAGAGACATTCAAACTGGACCATCAAACAAAACCCAACTCTGATAGCACATGAGCATGCCACAAAAAATGAGAAAAGTTGGAAGACTTGAGTAAATGAATGCCAGGAAACTTCGGCTGTTTTCTCTGTGATAAAATGGAACGCTCCATGTCCTGGGCAGGTGACACTCCTTGGATCACCTCCTGCCTCTCAGGAGAGGAAGTCTGTCAGAAGCACCCCCGCTTTTGTACCAGGTCTTTCGCTTCCACTTTTAATTCCACAAGATGATGGAAAGCAGGACACTGTTATCTGTCTTTTCTAAAATATATAGTTGATTTACAACGTTGTGTTAATTTCTGCTGAACAGCGAAGTGGTTCAGTTATACATAGATATACATTCTTTTTCACATTCTTTCCCAGTATGGTTTATCACAGGATACTGAATATAGTTCCCTGTGCTCTACAGTAGGACCTTGTTGTTTATCCATTCTATTATACTGGCTTGCATCTGCAAATCCCAAACTCCCACTCCATCCCTCCCCCACCTGCCCTCCCCCTTGGCAACCACAAGTCCTTCTCTATGTCTGTGAGTCTGTTTCTGTTTTGTAGATTAGTTGATTTGTGTCATATTTTAGATTCCACATATAAGTAATATTGTATGGTATTTGTCTTTCTCTTTCTGACTTATTTCACTTAGTATGATAATCTCTTAGTCCATCCATGTAGCTGCAAAGGCATTATTTCGTTCTTTTTGATGGCTGAGTAATATTCCAGAGTATACGTGTACTACATCTTCTTTATCCATTCATCTGTCAATGGACATTTAGGTTGCTTCCATGTCTTGGTTACTGTGAATAGTGCTGCTATGAACATAGGGGTGCATGTACCTTTTGGACTATAGTTTTGTCTGGATATATTACCAGGAGTGGGATTGCTGGATAATATGGTAACTCTATTTTAGGTTTTTTGAGGAACATCTATACTGTTTTCCATAGTGGCTGCACCAACTTACATTCCCACCAACAGTGTAGGAGGATCCCCTTTTCTCCACACCCTCTCCAGCATTTGCTATTTGTAGACTTTTTAATGATGGCCATTCAGACTGGTGTGAGGTAGGATCTCATTGTAGTTTTGATTTGCATTTCCCTAATAATTACCGATGTTGAGCATCTTTTCATGCGCCTGTTGGCCATCTGTATATCTTCTTTGGAGAAGTGTCTGTTTAGGCCTTCTGCCCATATTTTGATTCTGTTCTTTGTTTTTTTGGTTGTTGAATTGTATGGGCTGTTTCTATATTTTGGAAATTAAGCCCTTCTCAATCATATCATTTGCAAATATTTTCTCCCAGTCTGTATGTTGTCTTTTCGTTTTGTTTACGGTTTCCTTTGCTGTGCAAAAGCTTGTAAGTTTTATTAGGTCCCATTTGTTTATTTTTGCTTTTATTTCTCTTATCTTGGGAGACTGACCTAAGAAAACATTTGTACAATTTATGTCAGAGAATGTTTTGCCTGTGTTCTCTTCTAGGAGTTTTATGGTGTCATGTCTTATGTTTAAGTCTTTAAATCACTTTAAGTTTATCTTTGTGTATGGTGTAAGGGTGTATTCTAATTTCATTGATTTACATGCAGCTGTCCAGCTTTCACAGCACCACTTGCTGAAGAGACTGTCTTTTTTCCAATTATATGTTCTTGCCTCCTTTGTCAAAGACTAATTGACCATAGATGTGTGAGTTTATTTCTGGGCTCTTTATCCTGTTCCTTTGATCCATATGTTTATTTTTGTGCCAATACCATGCTGTTTTGATTACTGTAGCTTTGAAGTATTGTCTGAAGTCTGGAAGGGTTATGCCTCCTGCTTTGTTCTTTTTCCTCAGGACTGATTTGGCAATTCTGAGTCTTTTATGCTTCCGTATAAATTTTACGATTATTGGTTCTAGTTCTGTGAAAAATGTCATGGGTAATTTGATAGGGATCCCATTAAATCTGTAGATTGCTTTTGTTAGTATGGCCATTTGAACAATATTAATTCTTCCAATACAAGAGCGTGTGATTACTTTCCATTTCTTTGACTCATCTTAATTTCCTTTATTAATGTTTTATAGTTCTCAGCATATAAGTCTTTCACCTCCTTGGTCGGGTTTATTCCTAAGTATTTTATTTTTTTGGATGTGATTTTTAAAGGTATTGGTTTTTTTTACATTCCCTTTCTAATATTTCATTGTTAGCATAAAGAAATGCAGGCAATTTCTATATGCTAATCTTGTATCCTGCTACTTTGCTGATTTCGTTATGAGTTCTAGTAGTTTTTGTGTGGAGTCTTTAGGGTTTTCTATATATAATATTATGTCATCTGCGTATAATGACAATTTTTCCTCTTCCCTTCCAAATTTGGATACATTTTATTAATTTTTCTTATTTGATTGCTGTAGCTAGGACTTCCAATACTATGTTGAAGAGAAGTGGTGAGAGTGGGCACCCTTGTCTCATTCCATATTTTAGTGGGAAGGCTTCTAGCTTTTCACCGTTGAGTATTATATTGGCTGTGGTTTTGTCATAGATAGCTTTTATTACGTTGAGATGTGTTCCCTCTATACCCACTTCTGTAAAATTGTTTGTTATGAATAGATGTTGAATTTTATCAAATGCTTTTTCTGCGTCTATTGAGATGATCATGTGGTTTTGTCATTTCTTTTGTTGATGTGGTGTATTACGTTAATTGATTTGTGTGTGTTGAGCCATCCTTGTGAACTTGGGATGAATCCCACTTGGTTGTGGTGTATGCTCTTTTTTATGTGTTGCTGGATTTGGTTTGCTAATATTTTGTTAAGAATTTTTGCATCCTTATTCATCAAAGATATTGGCCTCTAATTGTCTTTTTATGTAGTGTCTTCATCTGGTTTTGGTATCAATGACTTTGGGAGTGTTCCCTCCTATTCAATCTTTTGAAAGAGATTGAGAAGAATTGGTATAATTTCTTCTTTGTGTGTTTGGTAAAATTCACCTGTGAAGCCATCTGGTCCTGGACTTTTGTTTGTAGGGAGTTTTTTTTTTTTTTTAATTAGCAATTCTATTTCAAATCTAGTAATTGGTGTGTTCAAATTATCTATTTCTTCTTGATTCAGTTTTGGTAGGTCATATGTTTCTAGAAAATTGTCCATTTTTTCTACGTTGTCCAATTTCTTGGCATATAATTTTTCATAGTATTCTCTTCTGGTTTTTTGTATTTCTGCAGTATCAGTAGTGATTTCTCCTCTTTCATTCCTTTTTTTTTAACATCTTTATTGGAGTATAATTTCTTTACATTTTTATGTTAGTTTCTGCTGTATAACAAATTGAATCAGCTATACATACACATATATCCCCATATCCCCTCCCTCTTGCATCTCCCTCCCTCCCACCCTCCCTATCCCACCCCTCTAGGTGGTCACAAAGCACCGAGCTGATCCCCCTGTGCTATGTGGCTACTTCCCACTAGCTATCTATTTTACATTTGGTAGTCTATATATGTCATTGCCACTCTCTCACTTTGCCTCAGCTTACCCTTCCCACTACCCATGTCCTCAAGTCCATTCCCTACACCTGCGTCTTTATTCCTGTCCTTCCCCTGGGTTCTTGAGAAACTTTTTTTTTTAGATTCCATACATATGTGTTAGCAGACGATATTTGTTTTTCTCTTTCAGATTTACTTCACTCCGTATGACAGACTCTAGGTCCATCCACACCACTACAAATAACTCAATTTCATTTATTTTTATGGCTGAGAAATATTCCACTGTATATATGTGCCACATCTTCTTTATCCATTCATCTGTCAATGGACACATAGTTTGCTTCCATGTCCTGGGTATTGTAAGTAGGGCTGCAATGAACATTGTGGTACGTGACTCTATTTGAATTATGGTTTTCTCAGGATATATGCCCAGTAGTGGGATTGCTGTGTCATATGGTAGTTCTATTTTTAGTTTTCAAAGGAACCTCCATACTGTTCTCCAAAGTGGCTGTATCAATTTACATTCCCACCAACAGTGCAAGAGGGTACTTTTTTCTCCACACCCTCTCCAGCATTTATTGTTTCTAGATTTTTTGATGATGGCCATTCTGACCAGAGTGAGGTGATACCTCATTGTAGTTTTATTTGTATTTCTCTAATGATTAGTGATATTGAGTATTCTTTCATGTGTTTGTTGGCAATCTGTATATCTTCTTTGGAGAAATGTCTATTTAGGTCTTCTGCCCATTTATGGATTGGGTTGAGTTTTTTTTTTATATTAAGCTGCATGAGCTGCTTGTAAATTTTGGAGATTAATCCTGTGTCAGTTGCTTCATTTGCAAATATTTTCTCCCACTCTGAGGGTTGCCTTTTTGTCTTGTTTATGGTTTCCTTTACTGTGCAAAATCTTTTAAGTTTCATTAGGTCCCATTTGTTTATTTTTGTTTTTATTTCCATTTCTCTAGGAGGTGGGTCAAAAAGGATCTTGCTGTGATTTATGTCATAGAGTGTTCTGCTTATGTTTTCCTCTAAGAGTTTTATAGTGTCTGGCCTTACGTTTAGGTATTTAATCCATTTTAAGTGCATTTTTGAATATGGTGTTAGGGAGGGTTCTAATTTCATTCTTTCACATGTAGCTGTCCAGTTTTCCCAGCACCACTTATTGAGGCTGTCTTTTCTCAATTGTATATTCTTGCCTCCTTTATCAAAGATAAGGTGACCATAGGTGTGTGGGTTTATCTCTGGGTTTTCTATAGTGTTCCATTGATCCGTATTTCTGTTTTTGTGCCGGTACCATACTGTCTTGATTACTGTAGCTTTGTAGTATAGTCTGAGGTCAAGGAGCCTGATTCCTCCAGCTCCGTTTTTCTTTCTCAAGATTGCTTTGGCTATTCGGGGTCTTCTGTGTTTCCATACAAATTGTGAAAGTTTTTGTTCTAGTTCTGTGAAAAATGCCAGTGGTAGTTTAATAGGGATTGCATTGAATCTGTAGATTGCTTTGGATAGTATAGTCATTTTCACAATGTTGATTCTGCCAATCCGAGAACATGGTATATCTCTCCATCTGTTTCTACCATCTTTCATTTCTTTCATCAGTGCCTTATAGTTTTCTGCATACAGGTCTTTTGTCTCCTTAGGTATGTTTATTCCTAGGTATTTTATTCTTTTTGTTGCAATGGTAAACGGGAGTGTTTCCTTAATTTCTCTTTCAGGTTTTTCATCATTAGTGTATAGGAATGCAAGAGATTTCTGTGCATTAATTTTGTATCCTGCTACTTTGCCAAATTCATTGATTAGTTCTAGTAGTTTTCTGGTAGCATCTTTAGGATTCTCTATATATAGCATCATGACATCTGCAAACAGTGACAATTTTACTTCTTCTTTTCTGATTCGGATTCCTTTTATTTCTTTTTCGTCTCTGATTGCTGTGGTTAAAACTTCCAAAACTGGGCTTCCCTGGTGGTGCAGTGGTTGAGGGTCCGCCTGCTGATGCAGGGGACACAGGTTTGTGCCCCAGTCCGGGAAGATCCCACATGCCGCAGAGCAGCTGGGCCCATTAGCCATGGCCGCTGAGCCTGTGCGTCCGGAGCCTGTGCTCCACAGCAGGAGAGGCCACAACAGTGAGAGGCCCGCATTCAGCAAAAAAAAAAAAAAAAAAACTTCCAAAACTATGTTGAATAATAGTGGTGAGAGTGGACAACCTTGTCTTCTTCCTGATCTTAGAGGAAATGGTTTCAGCTTTTCACCGTTGTGAACGATGTTGGCTGTGGGTTTGTCGTATATGGTTTGTTTTTTCTTCTTTTTCTAATTCTCTTAGGTGGTAAGTTAGGTTGTTTATTTGAGGCTTTACTTGTTTATTGAAGAAGGTCTGTATCGCTCTAAACTTCTCTTTAAGAACTGCTTTTGCTGCATCCCATAGATTTTGTATGCCTCTGCTTTCATTGCATTTGTCTCAAGGTATCTTTCAATTTCCTCTTTGATTTCATTGTTGACCCACTGGTTTTTTAGTAACTTGTTGTTTTGTTTCCACATAATCATTTTTTTTCTCATTTCTTTTCCTGTCGTTGATTTCTAGTTTCATGCTGCTGTGGTCAGAGAAGATACATGAAATAATTTCTATACTCTTAAATTTGTTGAGCCTTGTTTTGTGCCCTAGTATATGATCAATCCTAAAGAATGTTCCACGTGCACTTGAAAAGAATGTTTATTCTGGTTTTTCTGGATGTAATGTCCTGATAATATTAATTAAGTCTAACAGTTTTATTGTATCATTTTGGATCTCTGTTGCTTTATTGATTCTCTGTCTAGAAGATCTGTCCATTGATGTGAGTAGGGTGTTAAATTCTCCTACTATTATTCTGTTCCCATTGATTTCTCCCTTTATGTCTGTTAGCATTTGTTTTATGTATTTAGGTGCTCTTACATTAGGTGCATATATGTTGATGAGTGTAATATCCTCTTCTTGTATTGATCCTTTTATCATTATATAGTGTCCTTCTTTATCTTTCTTTATGGCCTATGTTTTAAAGTCGATTTTGTCTGATATGAGTATTGCAATCCCCACTTTCTTGTCATTTCCTTTTGCATGAAATATCATTTTCCATCCTTCTCTTTCAATCTATGTGTGTCCTTTGCCCTAAAGTGGGTCTCTGGTAGACAGCATATTGTTGGATTTTGGTTTTGTAATCCAATCTGCCACTCTATGTCTTTTGATTGGAGCAGTTAATCCATCGACATTTAAGGTAATTTTTGATAGATATGTATTTATGGCCATTTTAAACTTCATTTTCCAGTTGATTCTATATTTCTTCTTTGTTCCTTTTTTTTCTTTTTGTCTTCCCTTTTGTGGTTTAATGATTTCCCTTTATATTATGCTTGTGTTCTCTTCTTTTTGGTTTTTGTGAACCTACTGTATGGTTTTGACTTGTGGTTGCCCTGTTTTTCAAATACGTTAACCCCTTCTTATATCTACTTTCTTTAGACTGATATTTATGTAGCCTCAAACAACTTCTTTAAAAAAAAAAAAACTGTATTTTCTTACTCTCCTCCTCCATATTTTATGGGGTTTTTTGTTTTGTTTTTTGTTTTTGTTTTTTTTTTTTTTTTTTTTTTGTGGTACGCGGGCCTCTCACTGTTGTGGCCTCTCCCATTGCAGAGCACAGTCTCCAGACGCGCAGGTTCAGCAGCCATGGCTCACGGGCCCAGCCGCTCCACGGCATGTGGGATCTTCCTGGACCAAGGCATGAACCCATGTCCCCTGCATCAGCAGGCAGACTCTCAACCACTGCGCCACCAGGGAAGCCCCATATTTTATGATTTTGATGTCCTCTTTTACATTTTCATACTTATCATTTTGCTGTTCATTGTGGTTATCATTGCTTTCACAAAAATTTTTTGATTTTTTAATCTGTATACTTGCTTAAATAATTTGCTTTCCAATTGTGATTTTTCTCTTTCCTATAGCTTCTTACTTCTTTTCTATTTAGAGAAGGTCTTTCAATATTTCTTTTAGGATAGGATTAGTATTGCTGTATTCTTTTAGTTTTTCCTTGTCTGGGAAATACTTTACCTCTCTTTCTATTCTAAATAACCTTGCTGGGTAGAGTATCTTAGGTTGCAGGTTTTTCCCTTTCAGAACTTTGAATATAACTTGCCACTCCCTTCTGGCCTGCAGTGTTTCTGTAGAGAAATCAGCTGATAGCCTCATGGGGGTTCCCTCATAATTAACTCTTTGTTCTTCTCTTACTGCCTTAGAATCATCTCTGTATCTTTAACTTTTGTCATTTTAATTATATCTTGGTGTAGGTCTGTTTGTTTTCATCTTGTTTGGAACCCTCTGTGCATCCTGTATCTGGATGTCTGTTTCCTGCTTTAGGTTTGGGAATTTCTCAGCCATAATTTCTTCAAACACATTCTCGGTCCCCTTTTCTCTTTCTTCTCCTTCTGGAATCCCTGTTATGTGTACATTGGCTTGCTTTATATTATCCCATATGTCTCTTATATTGCTTTCATTCTTTTCATTTGGCTTTCTGTCTGCTGATTTGGTTGGGTAGTTTCCACTATTCTGTCCTCCAGGTCACTTATTCTTTCTTCTGCATTATTCATTCTGCTCTTCCTTGCCTTGAGCTCAACTTTCATCTCAGCAAATGAATTTTCTAATTTTTTTTGGCTTCACCTTTTAGTTTCTAGTTCCTTTTTACAGTAATCTGCATTTCTGTCAATAGCCTTTCTTAATTCCTTCAGTATTTTCATTGCTGACTTTTTGAACTTGGTGTCTGTTAGACTGAAGAAGTCTGTTTCATTGTTTGTTCCTCCAAGGGAATTCTCTTGGTCTTTTACCTGAGAGTGGTTCCTCTGCTTCATTTGCCTTATATTTCTCTTACTCTGTGAGTTTAGGAGAAACAATTATCTACTGTAGTCTTGGAGGGCTATATATGTGGGGGCGTCTCTGTGTAGCTTGTGTGGGCTTAATATTTTTTGGTACAAGGGCTGTTTTTAGTGTGGATACCTGCCACCTCTTTCCTCAGTGAGTGTTGGCTATTTTCTCCTTGATAGGAAGTGTGACTGGTGTTGTGGTGACCAAAGCCTGCACTGGATGTTGAGCAGGGCTTCCTGTTTTTGCTCTGTGGTTGTCCCAGCCCTGTTGGGGGAAGGGCCTTCTCCCTAGTTGTTGGAGTAGAAGCCCCAAGATCTGTTTCTGAGCTGCAGTCTAAGGTAGGAGGTATTGGAGTGTGCCCACTGCGAGAGGAGCCGCTGAGTATTTCTCCACTGGAGCTGTCCACCAGTAGTGTGCTCTGTGGTGTCACCTGTCACCTGTTGTGATGGCTCACAAAGTACACTGTTGCTGGCACTGCCCTTGGCCCCACCTCAACTGTGGGGATGCCAGCAATCAGCCCTGGGGTCGCTTAGGCATTGTTTTCATAAGGTCACCAGCACAGATCCACTGAAGTCAGGTCCCAGGACCACAGTGGTCATGCACCTGGACCCACTGTGAGTGTTATGGAGGCAGCTCAGACCCAGACCCGGCCCAGCCCCCATGTGCATGTGCCCAGAAAGCCCACAGCTGCTAAGGCCAGACCCACCCCAGCCGTGGGAACACCTGTTGTCTGCCTACAGGCACCGAGTTTACAAAGCTGGTGGTGGTGGTAAAGTCACAGCTCACACAGCCACGGGAAGAGGTTTCAGCCCTGCTTCCTACATCGTGCAGCCCCTGGGGTTCACCTCTGTGAGGGGGCAACCTGTTGGCACACACTCCTGGAGCCCACTGAGGTGGCGTCCTGTCTAGTGCATGGAGAAAGAGGCTGCTATGGAATATCCCGCCCCACTCTTCCCTTCACGTCCCACTTAACAATGGTACTTAGCTTCTATGGCAGACCCAGTCTTCTTCCGCATACACCCTGGTTGCAGCCGTACCACACTCCAGCCCCCTCAGGCTGTCTCCACACAGCCAACACCAGTCCTCTCCCCAGGTCTGACCTCCGAAGCCTAACCTTCAGCATCCAGTCCCTGCCTATACCAACAGAAGTACGTCTCAGACTGGGACACTCAGAGCAATGGCAAGGTCTGTCTGTACAGGTCTCCCTCTGTTCTGCCTGCCACAAACCAGTTGCTGCACTCTCCTCCAAACCTCTGAAGCACCCCCCACTACCTGCCAGCTGATCTCACTGGTGAGGGGTCTTCCCAGGGTGTGGGAACCTTTCCTCTTTCCCAGGGGTGCAGGTCACATCCCGCTTCCTCTTTTTTTCTCTTCTTTTATTCTACCCGGTTATGTGGAGGTCTTTCTTGTCCTTTCATGTGTCTGAGGTCTTCTTCCAGTGCTCAGTAAAGTGTTCTGTGAGAATTGTTCCATATGTAGGTGGTTTTGATGTATCTGTAGGAGGAGGTGAGCTCCACATTCTTCTACTCCACCATCTTGATTCCCTCTTTGTTATCCGTCTTTTTATAGACGAGGGAACTCAAGTCTCAGGGCATTTATGTGAGTTTTCCAGGGGAAGGCTGTAGTAAATGTGGACCCGGAGTTGACTGTGACTCTGCAGACACAGAAGTCCTGATCCTTCCTGCTGCAAGAGGAGTGGGTCGGGTCCACGCACTGCAGGGGCTGCAGGGAATTGGTGTGGCTCAGAGCAGATGCAGCACCACCAGCAGAAAAGCAACTCACCATATGTGGGCTAACTGCAGTGAGTCAGTGATGGAGGGGGCGGCGCATTTGGATATGAAGGCCAGCACATCATCAGGCCTTCAGAGGGGGCTCTTCCTGTTCTGGAATCTGAGGGAGCCATGTTTCCTGGTTCTGTTCATCCCTAGACCTCATCCACAGAAAAGCCACTTTCTCCAGCACAGTGTGGGTGCCAGAACCAACGGTCATTGGGAGCCTTCCAAGAATTCCAAGGGCGATGTGCTCTTCTCCCTTCCTTTCACCTTCAGCTGGAAATTTACGATGGCAGGGGTCTGTGGGAACAATGTGGAAGGAGTTCATGGCAGGAAAGAACCTCAAACTCCAAGTCAAGAAAGCCCTAAGGAGAAAAGCTGGCAAACTGCCGCAAACATGCATAAGGCTTGGCAGTGCCAACAAATGCATGCAAGCAAATGCACGCAGCGATGTAGGGCCATCTGTCGGGCACCCCTCCCTGTCCTGTATGGTGGGGGGGATTGCCTGACACCCTTGGCCCCACCTAAGGCTATGGATGCCCCCTCTGGGGACTGTTGGCCAAGCACTGACCTTGACCTGATGTACTGTAACCTTAGGGCAAAGGAGGGGTGAAGGGGGTGTCATGATCCCTGAGACTTTGTTGAAGATCCAGGTCACTGTACTGAAGGGACAGGCATGTCCCTCTGTCAAAGGCATGCTGCCATCAGGATCTGAACCCCAGGAGCTCCTGCGCCCATCACTGAAAACCCACTGACGTTGCTCACCCCCTTTCCTGTGGCAGCTCCCAGGGGCAACCAGCCTGTGCCAGGCAGAAAGAAGAGGCTAAAATGAGGTGCTCGTAGAGCAGCTCAACCTCCCCAGATCTCCCAGAGGAGGGTGTTCCCGGGTGCAGGGACTGCACAGTCAGGGGAGGCTGTGGACGCAGCATCGTTCTTGACATGGAGGTGTGGGAGCAGCCGGGGCTTCCCTTCTTGCATAAAAGGCCAGGCTGCAATGAGAGTGCATTTGTTCCTGCCCTTCCTTCCTGCCGCAGGTGCTGTGGGAGCCCTTCATGCTTCTAACCATGGCAGCAACTCTGCAGTCATGAGGGAATGGCCAAGACATCCTCAGAGACACAGCCCGCCACCCCCGTGTCCTCAGCACTGAGCAAGTTCCCACCCCAGCTCCTCGTTCTGTGGGGAGCCCAGCCAGCTTTGGTTGTCCTGTTGAAGATCAGGCCTGCTGTCCCCTGTAGCTGGAGGTGTCCTTCCCGTAGAGTGTGGTGACACTCCCAGTCAGTGTCCTCCTCCCAGGACCGTGGGGGAACTTAGGAGACTTCTCAAAACTTTAACCACGCCCCCCACTGCCTCTTCTGGGTTGTAGGGGTGGAGGGGGGAACAGGCCAGCAGGCACTAGAATCTTTTGTTCATTTTTTGACTACTGCCTTTTGAAATTTATAGCATGTGTTGGTGTCCCCCCACACTAACTAAAAAATTTTTGTAAGTTGTTGCCTTTTTCTCTGGTTTTTACCCTTTTTTGCTCATGTCCTTGGGTATTAAAAGAGGTAATTCCTGTTTCTTTTCCTTTTTTTTAAGATGTTTCTTTTATGTGGACAATGTTTAAAGTCTTTATTGAATTTGTTATAATGTTGCTTCTGTTTTATGTTTGTTCTTTTGGCCGTGAGGCATGTGGGAATCTTAGCTCCCCAACCAGGGATCAAACACGCACCCCCTTCACATTGGAAGGTGAAGTCTTAACCACTGGACCGCCAGGGAAATCCGCCTGTTTCTTTTCCCTTTGGTAACGGCTTGCAACTCTTGATTTGTTGGCTGAAGCAACCGCGTGCCCTTGTATGCCTTCTGAACTGATCAATGAAGCACCAAGCACTTTTTCCTCTCGTGTTTTTGCCCATAAGGACCTTCCTTCTGGAGCAAAATGTCCAGAGACCAGTTCCCCAAGGGTGGAGGCCGTCAGAAGCCGAATCTCAGATACAAAGCACTCCCCGCACAAACGTGAGGAAGGTCCTCCTCACTTGCCAAAGTGCACCCGCATTCTGGCCATCTGGTCTACCACAGTGCCAGCTCTAGGAAAACAGGACCCTGGAGTGGGATTAGCTCACCAAGGCTGCAGGGCCATGGAGAGCCCTGGGCCCAGCCGCAGCCCCCGCCCTTAAGCAAGGCCTCAGATCACCCAAGCACATGTCATCTCTGACTTCTCCATCTCCTGGACACTGTGGTCCAGACGTTCAAGGAGCACAGGGAATGTGGTTCCCACCTGCCTCCCGTCGCGGACATCAAGGCCAGGAGCCATCTGTAGCTCACTGGCTATTTACTGAGGTAATTGCATGGATGTGTCCTGACTCTAATGAGGCAGCTGAGTGACCAGGGCACCCTGGCCTCAGGGGTCCAGTCCTCAGCTTGACTGCAACTCCTGCTCAGGACAGCCCGGCTGTCCTGGGAGATGCCAGCCCGGCTGTCCTGGGAGATGCCTTCCCAGCCACCTGCTCCAGAGTGGGGTGGGGGCACCTTATGGGACACAGCTGTGGGCAGAAGCTGGGAGGCTGACTCAGCATGGCCAATGGGCCCAGTTCTGGCCACCCCATTACAGAGACCCAGACGCCTCACCTGGCACTCGCTGGGGCACACACCTGTAACACACATGTCCTGTCTCTGGCACATGCTTGAAGTGGGTGGGGGCAGGAGCGGCATCCCAGGACTTGGCCATGGGATGCTATAGCAGGAGCCCAGCCTGGGCATGAGCACAGCCAGCCATGTGGCCTGCAGGCTCCAGACCCACCACTGCTGCCCTGACCCAAGTTCTGCACACCATTGCCAGGAAGGGGGGCCGGGGCAGCCTTTCTCTGAAGGGCTCAAAAAGCTCTGCCGAAGCCACATCCTGCCACACCTGGGGGCCAAGGGGACATGCCAGCCCCCAAGGGCAGAGCTGCACTCTCCACAGGGTACACGATATTGCAGACTGGCTGATCCTCTGCTGTGCTGAAGAGACAGGGCCCGGGCTGGGTGGGGCCTGAGACACGGGGCTGGAGGAGAGGGGCTGGCAGGGCACGGTGGGCACCTCCCCTCCCCCAGGCAAAAAACCAGATGGCTGGAAGGCCAGAGCAGACATTTCCTGGAGGGCCGGGCACAGTCCCACCCCCCATTTCCTTAAAGGGAGATCAGAGGCCCTGGAGCACAGGGAGAGACTCTCAAAAAGGCTCCCCATCCTTCAGCCTCTTTGCTGAGCACACAGGCCACCTTTAAATCAGGCTACATCCAACCACCTGCCATTCTCCTCCAGGCACAGGGCCCAGGCTCTGGGTCTTGGGGTCAGCTGGACTCACACACACACACACACACACACACACACACACACACACACACACACAGACTTCCCCACATGCTATCCACTGACGCCTCCCACAGCAAGCCTCCAGGGCATCATCACCCCCTCCCAGTTCCCAGCCATGTCTGTGCCCTTCTGTCCACCCCTGGCAGTGGTCCATGGGCGAGCACGCCCACCACACTTACACCTGGCCTCTGGGCACCTGTGAGCATCTCCCCTCCGTGAGGGCCCACACTTGGCACACCTGTGGGTCCTGGCACCCCAGCCCCAGGTTCAACGCTGCTGAGTGCAGGCCTCCTCTTCCCCTCCCCTGGGACCCCCCAGGGTTCACGCAGCTCTGGGAGGGGGAATCCACTCCTTTAGACCATCATGCCCCTCCCCTCGCACCCTCCTTCCAGCCAGGGCCATCAAAAGAGCTGAGACCCTCCCCGAGGACCAGCAGCCGGGGGACATGGCAGGGATCCGACCGTGTGGGCACACAGTGGTCCAGCATCAGCACAGCCCCAGCCCCCCTGGAGCCCCGTTACCACAGAGGGCAGCGAAAGTCCTCACAGTGCTAACAAGGGGGCTGCTGCCAGCGCCACAGCTGCGACCAGAGAGACCCTGACAGACCCCCAGGGCACGCCGGCAGGAGCCAGCCACCTTGCGGTCAGCAACGGCCCAGGACCCCGCCCACTGCCATGGCAGGGCTTTCTCCACCTGAGAACCTAGGTCCAGTGCAGGCGGGCGCGAGACAGCCTTGAATATGCTCTCATTTCTAAAAGAAAAAGGAAACCACGCAGGCAGCCTTCAACACTTGCAGGATTATTAGCAGAGCGGCAAATAATCTGTAACCAGCCCAGGAATGAGTGTGCGGACTGGTGGGCAGGGGTCTCCCGTGGGCCCTGTGGCTGACCTGCCCCAGCTCCACCTCGCCCGCTGCCCGCCCTTGGGGCTCTGACCGAGCCAGGAACCACAGTGCTAGCTGGGGCCACGGTGACCGACAACTTTACAAAACCCCTGGGCAGAGAGGCCCCAGGGCAGCTGGGTCCTCGCCCTGAGGGCTCACAGTTGGGTGCACAGGGGGGGCGGGTAGGGAGCCCGAAGAAGGAGTGTCACATGTGCCACCTGGGAAGGTGAAGGGACTTTCCAGGAGGGCACGAGATGGGACGCATTCCAGGCAAGGGACTGGGCCCCTGAGGCCTGGGGAAGGGGTACCGGGTTGAGGGGAGCCCAGCTGGGAATTGAGGAGGGCTGGGCGGCCCTGAGCCTCCGAGCAGCAGGCTGCACAGAAGGCCAAAGGGAAAACGTGACCTCGTGGGAGCAAAGCAAGTCAGGGGTCTGGAGGATGTCCAGTCCCAGACCACGGGGTTCTGGCGGGAGGGTGCTTGCAGGGACAGGGGCTGGGCGGTCTCTTCAAGCAGGGAGCAGACCTTCCAGCTCCTGGGGGCTCCCTGGGGAGCCTGGGTGCAGGTCTCTGGGCCCCCCAGCACGGGGCCAGCTCACTGTGCCTATATGCTAACTTTGACCTCTGGGGCCAGGGGACCCCGGTCACCGTCTCCTCGGGTGAGGGTCCCCCACGGCTGCTCCGCCTGAGCCGTGGGCCAGGTCCCTGGGGTCTGTGGCTGCACCACCACTGCCTGTGGTCCCATTCGGGACCAGGCCTGGGAGCTGACAGAGCCCCTGGAGGTGAGCCAGCTGAGAGCTGGGCCGAGAGGCCCTGGGACAGGGGCGGCTGGGAGGGAGGAGCCCTGAGCAGAGCTTCCCCAGGGCCGGGGCCTGTGTGCGTCAGGGCGACCAGAACCGCTTCAGCGCTTGGGGCCAGGGCACCCAGGCCACCATCTCCTCGGGTGAGATGGCTCTCTGCTTCCTCTGTCCTGGGCCGGGGGAAAACCTCCAGAGAGTCCTTGGCCCGTGTGGGACGCTCGGGGGTCCCCGGGGGGAGGCTGCTCCTGAAGTCATCTGCCTCCCCGTCCTGCGGAAATGGGACCTCTGCTGGTGGAACAGTCTGGACGGAGCGGGTTCTGCGCCCGGGGCCGCAGAGACCTGGGGGTAGGGCTTCGGGTGGGACCAGGAGGCTGCCAGGGGCTTGGGTTTTTGTACACCTCCCAACGGGGCCCATGGCATTGTGACAACTGGATACCTGGGGCCAGGGGCTCCTGGTCACCGTCTCCTCAGGTGAGTCCTCACCAGCCCTCCTGCCTCACTTTCTCTGAGACTTTTTTGCTGCATTTGGGGGGAAAACGAGGCTGTCTGGGTCTCAGGTCTAGAGGGCCTGGGGGACTCAGAAAGAGGGCTGAGGGGGCCCAGGCTCACCCCAGCAGGGAGCAGAGGTTCCAGACGCCCTCTCTGGATGGGCTCTGCAGCCAGAGCTTTCCCTGGGGTCTCAGCCACCCGGGGGCTCTGCGCTCCCAAGGTCCCCAGCCCTGCCGCCACAGTAGGCGCTGTGCGAGGTGGCCCGGCGGTCTTGGCCACCAGTTATTGCTCGGGGTCCCGGCATAGTTGTCACAGTGTGACAACTGGTATGACCCCTGGGGCCAGGGGCTCCTGGTCACCGTCTCCTCAGGTGAGTCCTCAGCCCCTCCACACTTCCACCGCACTTGGGGAGACCCGTGGTGTCAGGGTCTCAATGTCAGAGGCGCGGGGCACTTTGGAGGACCGGAAAGGGAGCCAGGGAGAGGGTCCCCATAAAAGGGGCCCAGAGATGGACCTCCCTGCCCCAAGGACGCCGCAGTGCAGGGACAGCCAAGGCAGCTCCTTTGGCTGGTCTGGCCATTTGATTCGAGCATCACCGCGTCACCAGGGGCTTCCGTCAGCTTTCTGGGGCAGGCGGCTGGCTGTTTGATGTTGATTGGACTTCTGAGTTTGAGTTAAGGATTCGTGATTCATGGTCAGGCAGCCTAGGCGGGCAGTGGTCTGGCTTCTGGGCGCCAGGCTGGGATGTGGGGTCTCCGGGTCAGCCTGGAGGGGGCAGGGCCATCAGAGGGTTCTGGGGCCCTCCGGATAAGTGACTCGGACCGTCGGCTCCCCGGGCGCCATGGGGCCGTGCCGGGCCCCCGAGGTTTTTGTGAGGTGAAGCTGGAGATCCCACCACAGTGATTACTGCGGTATAGACGCCTGGGGCCAAGGGATCGATGTCACCGTCTCCTCAGGTAAGAATGGCCCCTCCAGGGCCTTTATTTTCTGCTCCTGTCTCTGGGGTTTCTGGGCATCGCCGTCTGGTCCTCAGGACGTGTCTGTGTCCGCCGGGGGACTGGGCAGACTGGCCAGGAGGGGACCAGGACCAGGCGCCCTAGGGATTTCAGAGCCTCTGGATTTTCTGATGTCTTTCAAAAATCGGAATACTGCCGGCATTCAAGAGGCGGCTGCAGGCGGGAAGGGCCACCTGTGGGGGAGTCCCAGGACCCCCTCGGCGGCAGGACAGTTTGGTCTATGGCAAGAGATAATTTGGCTGCTACAATCATAGAGTCAGTTGAGGACTGTGCCTTGATGATTGTGTTTCTAGAAGCACAGGAATGCCACATGTGGAAGGCACAGTGAAATATCCTCTTCAGATATGAGGTGTGCTCTGCGCCAGATTGTACTTCAAATTCTTTATTGGTTAGGGTTAGAATTGTCTGGTGAGGATGGACGTGTAGTGTCCCGATCTTGGTGAGAGCGGGGTGCCCCAGCCCCCCGAAAGGAAGAGCCTGGGGAGGTTACAGGTACCGGGCTTTGTGGGGACACTTGCTAAGAGAAAGATACATGTTCATCGTAAGAGGCACGCTTACGAAATACTAAAAGGCAGGATATGCTTCAAGGGGGTCCTGATGATCAGGAAAATTGTGACTTTAGGATGTGAGAGACTGTTAATGTATTTTAAATTTTATCATTCGATTAACAACTGTGAATCCTGTCTTTGGGGAGTTGACAGGGGTGCAAGCTTGGCCGAGGAGCAGTAACTCGGTACTGTCGGCCCCCTGCCCTGCTTCAAGGCTGAGTTTTGGCAACAATAAATTCGGCTTATTTTTTTAATTAATTGGTGGTGCTGAGTTAGTCAAGATGGCCGCGTGTGGGGCTGGCCCCCTGCAGCAGGTGGCAGGAAGCAGATGAGCCGAGAGTCTATTTCAGGAAGCAAGAAAACACAGTTGGTACATTTTTAGCTCATGGCCACCAAGGTGTGGTTTGGTGAGGGTGTTGCGCGGCCCACAAAACTGAAAATGTTCCACTGAACGCAACAACACCTGGAAAATTTGCATTTCTAAATTAAGGCAAAGATGTTGACAGAAACTAGAAGGTTCCCCTTTTCACTATTTGAATCGATTTCAGTTTTAGCTTATCAACTGCTCGTTTATATTCCTTTTCAAAGTAAATATTTAAGAAAGTAAATAGTCTTAGGTGCATTTTATCAATGCATTCGTATAATGTTCTAATGGGGTATTCCTTCAAGGTAATTAATCCCAAACCATCCTCCGATGCCCTGAAGCACTGTTTTCACTATGAGTGTGCCCACAGTCTTTAGGCGGTCGATTTTCTCTTCGTGACTAAGAAACACTCTGGTATTCTGATACGGTTGCCCTCCTTTCAGTATTTTTCGAGACCACTTTGCAGGTATCCAGCTCAGGACAGATTTTAGGTGAAATGTGTGCATTCGTCATGAAGTATTTCAGTTAACCATGTTGGTTGGTGGATTGAGGAGACGCAGGCGGGTGTGAGTCCGGAAGGACTCAGGATGCTTTGGAAGGGCCGTCTCTGTTCTGAGTCATCGGCCCAGCCAGCATCTTAGTGGAAGGAGCTCCCGTGGAGGGTCCGAGAGCGGGTGCCCCCAGGCCCGCCGTGGCTGGGGGTCTCCTGGGACCGCCCGGAGCAGGGGATGGCAGTCCTGGCTTCTGCCACCGGCCAGTGGGCTAGTGGTGAATCAGCCGTTTTTAAGGGATTTGGAGGAATTCTTCCAGGCCAAAGACCCCCCGGGACTTGCCCGTGACCGGGAGCCTGGAAAGGTAAGAGGAAGGCTGCCAGCGCCGCCGGATGTGCTGCTCCGGGAAATCTGTATGAAACGGTTTTGTTTTCGCTCGAAGGGGAATCAGTCTTTGACTACTGCCTGTGTGGGCCCGGGTGCTTCACACACCAGGGCACCCCTTACCGTGTCCTCGCTTAAGCGGGAAAGGCGGCTCTGGGTTTTAGATCGTTGCTGTGCACTGGAAAGCAGCCTCCGCAGAGCTTTGGGATAAAGAGCACAGCTGTGCGCGGCAATTCACAAAAAATGCGTTTCCCGTCATTGTTAATGAGGATTTCTCCTGGAGGGGATTTTGTCAAGTCGGACTCATTTGAGACTCGGGAGTGAGAGGAACCGGGGCCACGGGCACGTGCCCGGGAAGGCCAAGGCGCCGAGGGAAGCGTCCCCGAGGCTCTCCTCTCCCCGGAGAAGCCACGCTGCCCATTCCAGAGAGGCTGGGACCGTCCTTCTGATGAGGGCAAATGCGCCTAGGCTCTTGCAAGATGCTTTAGGGAGTGTAAAGTCGCCAGCAAGCATTATCCCAGGGAGCCGAGGAAGGTGGTGGCTGACACTGCTGGGAGCCGAAGCCGGCCGGGCCCGGGGCAGGCACGGAGGAATCGGGTGCCCAGTGGGAAGGGGAGGGCAGGGACTCCGGGGAGAGGAGAGAGCAAGGGGCACAAAGGGACCTGACCCCGGGCCCAGCCCAGCTGTGCGGGATTCCTGGACCGGGTGCCTTAGCCAAGGCAAGTGGGTCTGGTGCTTTCTGGCTAGAACCACTGGGCTTTCAGGGCTGTGCAGGGCTACCCTGGGCTGCCCATAGCAGGCCTGAGCTGAGCTGGACAAAACCGGACTGAACCGGGCTTTCGGAGCTGAGCTGGATTGGACTGAGCTGAGCCGGGCTTAGTGGGGCTGAGTGGGGCTGAACTGGGCTGAGCTGAGCTGAGCTGGGCTGGGCTGCGCTGAGGTGGTCTGAACTGGACTGAACTGGGCTGAGCTAGTCTGAGCTGGGCTAAGCTGGGCTGAGCTGAGGTGGATTGGACTGAGCTGAGCCTGGTTTAACGGGTGTGAGTGGGGCTGAGCTGGGCTGGGCTGGGCTGGGCTGGGCTGAGCTGAGCTGGGCTGAGCTGAGCTGGGCTGAGCTGGGCTGAGCTGAGCTGAGCTGGGCTGTGCTGAGCTGAGCTGAGCTGCGCTGAGCTGGGCTGAGCTGAGCTGGGCTGGGCTGCACTGAGGTGGTCTGAACTGGACTGAACTGGGCTGAGCTGGGCTGAGCTGGGCTGAGCCGGGCTGAGCTGAGCTGGGCTGGGCTGGGCTGAGCTGGGCTGTGCTGAGCTGGGCTGAGCTGGGCTGAGCCGGGCTGAGCCGAGCTGGGCTGAGCTGGGCTGAGCTGGTCTGGGCTGGGCTGAGCTGGGGTGAGCTGGTCTGGGCTGAGCTGAGCTGGGTTGAGCTGGGCTGAGCTGGGCTGAGCTGAGCTGAGCTGGGTTGAGCTGGGTTGAGCTGGGCTGAGCTGAGCTGAGCTGGGCTGTGCTGAGCTGAGCTGGGCTGAGCTGGGCTGAGCTGAGCTGGGCTGGGCTGAGCTGGGCTGGGCTGAGCTGAGCTGGGCTGAGCTGGGCTGAGCTGAGCTGAGCTGGGCTGTGCTGAGCTGGGCTGAGCTGGGCTGAGCTGAGCTGGGCTGGGCTGCACTGAGGTGGTCTGAACTGGACTGAACTGGGCTGAGCTGGGCTGAGCCAGGCTGAGCTGAGCTGTGCTGTGCTGAGCTGGGCTGGGCTGAGCTGAGCTGGGCTGTGCTGGGCTAAGCTGGGCTGAGCTGGGCTGAGCTGGGCTGTGCTGAGCTGGGCTGAACTGAGCTGAGCTGGGCTGAGCTGGGCTGAGCTGGGCTGCGCTGGGCTGAGCTGAGCTGGGCTGGGCTGAGCTGAGCTGGGCTGAGCTGGGCTGTGCTGGGCTGGGCTGAGCTGGGCTGGGCTGGGCTGAGCTGAGCTAAGCTGGGCTGAACTGGGCTGGGCTGGGCTGAGCTGGGCTGAGCTGGGCTGTGCTGAGCTGAGCTGAGCTGGGCTGTGCTGAGCTGAGCTGGGCTGGGCTGAGCTGGGCTGAGCTGGGCTGAGCTTGGCTGAGCTGGGCTGGGCTGAGCTGGGCTGAGCTGGGCTGGGCTGGGCTGGGCTGAGCTGAGCTGGGCTGAGCTGAGCTGGGCTGAGCTGGGCTGTGCTGAGCTGGGCTGGGCTGAGCTGGGCTGGGCTGTGCTGAGCTGGGCTGGGCTGAGCTGGGCTGAGCTGGGCTGTGCTGAGCTGGGCTGAACTGAGCTGAGCTGGGCTGAGCTGGGCTGAGCTGGTCTGGGCTGAGCTGGGCTGTGCTGAGCTGGGCTGGGCTGAGCTGGGCTGAGCTGGGCTGAGCTGGGCTGAGCCGGGCTGAGCTGAGCAGGGCTGAGCTGGGCTGTGCTGAGCTGGGCTGAACTGAGCTGAGCTGGGCTGAGCTGGGCTGAGCTGGTCTGGGCTGAGCTGGGCTGAGCTGAGCTGAGCTGGGCTGAGCTGGGCTGAGCTGGTCTGGGCTGAGCTGAGCTGGGCTGGGCTGAGCTGGGCTAGCTGGGCTGAGCTGGGCTAAGCTGGATGGGCTGAGATGGGCTGAGCTGGGCCGATCGGGGCTTAGCTGGATGGGCTGAGCCGAGCTGATCCAGGCTGAACTGGATGAGCTGAGCTGGGCTGAAATGGGTTGAGCTGGGTTGATTTGCACTGAACTGGGCTGAACGGGGCTGAGCTGGGCTGAGCTGGGCTGAAATGGGCTGAGCCGGGCTGAGCTGAGCTGAGCTGGATGGGCTGAGCTGGGCTGAACTGGGTTGAGCTGGGTTGAACTGCACTGAACTGGGCTGAGCGGGGCTGGGCTAACCAAGGGGGACTGAGATGGGTCCCGCAGAAGTGGACTGGCTGGGCTGGCTCGACTTGGACGAGCTGCTTTGGGAGGGTTTAACCTCACCTGAGCCCTGGGAGTCATGCCGGGCCGTCCTGGCTGCTCTGGGCCGACCTCAGTGACCTGCTTGTGCTGAGGGCCGGTGGAGCTGAGTCTGCATCATCCTCACCGATGACCTTCAGACCCTCCCTCCGACCCCAGACCCCCAGCCTGGGCCCAGTGTGGCTGAGCCAGGGGCAGTGAGGCCGCGCCGGCTCCACCGTCCCAGAGGGAAGGCGGGTCGCCCGAACCCCCGACCTACCGGCAGGGCACGAGAGACACTTCTCACGCCCCCTTTCTCTTTTGTCCTCTCTCTCGGGTCCTCAGGGAGCCCGTCTGCCCCGATTCTCTTCCCCCTGGTCTCCTGCGTGAACTCCCAGTCTGATGAGAACCCGGTGGCCCTGGGCTGCCTGGCCCGGGACTTCTTGCCCAGCTCCATCAGCTTCTCCTGGAGCTACAGTAACAGCACCAGCATCAGCAGCCTGAACATCCACAGCTTCCCGGCCGTCCTGCGGGAGGGCAAGTACGCGGCCTCCTCCCAGGTGCTCCTGCCTTTCTCAAGCATCCCCCAGGGCTCCGAAGAGCACCTGCTGTGCAGCGTCAAGCACCCCAGCGGCGACCGGTCCCTGTCAGTTGTCGTAGGTGAGCCGGGCTCCTCCCGCGGCCGGGGGCGGGGTCAGACCAGGCGCAGCTGACGCCTTGTCCTTCTCTGCAGGGCCCATAAGTAAACAGCCACCCAACGTGGTCGTCTTCATGCCCCCCCGAGACGCTTTCTCCGGCAACCCCCAGCGCACGTCCAGGCTCATCTGCCAGGCCACAGACTTCAGCCCCAAGCAGATCTCCTTTTCCTGGTTTCGTGACGGAAAGCGGGTGGTGTCTGGCATCAGCGAAGGCCCAGTGGAGACTGTACAGTCCTCGCCCGTGACCTTCAGGACCTACAGCATGCTGACCATCACGGAGAGCGAGTGGCTCAGCCAGAGCGTGTTCACCTGTGAGGTGGAACACAGCGAGTGGATCATCCAGAAGAACGTGTCCTCTGTGTGCGGCTCCCGTGAGTGCAGCCCCCGGGCTGGGTGGGGACCCTCACACAGGTCTGCATACACCGCTCCCGACGTGCCAGCAGCGTCCTGAGCCTTGGCTTCTCAGAGCGGCCCAGGGCAGGGAGGGGCTGTGTGCGGGGCAGCTGGGGGGACCCTGGGCTCACGAGGGACGCAGCCAGCTCGGCGCCTGCTCTTTGGGCCGCACTGTTCCTCCGCCTGATTTCACTCCAACCAACTCTCTTCCCACCTCCAGCCCTGCCCTCCCACATCAGGATCTTCACCATCCCCCCGTCCTTCGCTGGCATCTTCCTCACCAAGTCAGCCAAGCTTTCCTGCCTGGTCACAGACCTGACCACCTATGACAGCCTGAGCATCTCCTGGACCCGCCAGAATGGCGAGGCCCTGCAGACCCACACCAACGTCTCCGAGAGCCACGCCAATGGCACATTCAGCGCCGTGGGTGAGGCCTCTGTCTGCGTAGAGGAATGGGAGTCTGGAGAAAGGTTCACGTGCACGGTGACCCACACAGACCTGCCCTCGCCACTGAAGCGCGACATCTCCAGGCCCACAGGTGAGCCTGCACTGGCCTCCTTCCCTCCGCCCCGGGCTCTCCCACGGCTTCTGGGGTCTGAGGACAACGAGGCGGGACCAGGAGAACCCCTGCGCTCCCCGTCGTCCAGGACGGATCCCTCTCGCCCACGACCCGATCTCACCACCGTGTCTCCCCCACAGAGGTCGCCAAGCACATGCCGTCCGTGTACGTGCTGCCACCAACACGGGAACAGCTGAGCCTGCGGGAGTCCGCCTCCGTCACCTGCCTGGTGAAGGGCTTCTCGCCCGCGGACGTGTTCGTGCAGTGGCTGCAGAAGGGGCAGCCCATGTCCTCCGACAAGTACGTGACCAGTGCCCCGGCGCCCGAGCCCCAGGTCCCTGGCGCCTACTTCGTGTACAGCATCCTGACGGTGAGCGAAGAGGACTGGAACAGCGGGGAGACCTACACCTGCGTCGTGGGCCACGAGGCCCTGCCCCACATGGTGACCGAGAGGACCGTGGACAAGTCCACCGGTAAACCCACCCTGTACAACGTGTCACTGGTCATGTCCGACACGGCCAGCACCTGCTACTGACCACCCGGCCGCCCGCTCAGGCCGGGGCCAGAGCCCCTGGGTGACCGTCGCTGTGTGTGTGCATGCGTGCGTGCAAACTAACCATGTCAGTGGGTGAGATGTTGCATTTTATAAAAATTAGAAATAAAAAGATCCGTTCAAAAGACGCTGGTTGTGAGTGAGCGGTGCTCTCCCCGCAGGGGCCATGGCTGTGCTGCCCCCCCCAGCAGACTGCCCTCCCCCACCGCCCTCGCCCCGCCTCTGCACGGGCCTCCGACCCAGCCCTGGAAGCCCTGGTGCCCCTTGCAGAATGCTCCCAGCAAGCCAAGCCTATACTCACTGCTCCTCTAGCTGCTTCTTCAGCCACACCGGGGGCACACGGGCGTGCAACACGTGCATGCGCATGCACACACACAGCCACATACATACACGCAGAGACACACATGCATGTGGGCACGCACACAGAGAGACACGCGTGTGCGCGGACACACAGGCAGGCACACACATGGACAGAGACGTGGATGCACGTGACACAGACACATATGTGATGGACACGGCACACACACAAAGACATGGACACATGCACACGTGGACACACAGAGACCTACACAGATACACAGGTACACACACACACGCACGCACAGTCACAGCACACATAGGCACGTGCACATGGGCTCACACACAGACACACCTGCATGCTCGTGGACAAGTCGTGGGCACGCAGACACACGCTGAGACATGCACACACAGACATATGGACACACACACACCGATGTGCTGTGCACACACACGGCACACGCACAGGCTTGCACACACGGACACAGATGCCGACCCTCGCACAGCCGTCACCACTCGGTGCCTCTTGGCAGACGCGCCCGCCCCCGCCGGCGGTGTTCCTCTGCACCACTCTGGCTGCCGGGCGTCGCGCCCAAGCTCTGCTTGTCCTTCTGTCTCAGCTTGGGGGTGTGTCCACGGGCCGGCCCATCCTGGACTCCTGCCATGGCCACCGTCCCCAGCCCCAGGGTAGCGGGCTCCAAGGCCCACCATGGCCCGGCCAGCTGCAGTTCCTCAGGATGGCGCGGGCCCATGCCCCGGAGGGGTGCCTCTCCCACTCCCGGTCCAGGCCCTTGTGAGGGCGGCAGCGCCCCCATCCCCTCCCGCTGTGAAGAGGCAGCGGGAGGCTATCCCAGGAGGGGCCTCCTTGGAGTAGGAAGCTGCAGGGGCCCTGTCTGCAAACACTGGCCTGGAAATGGTGGGCACAGAGCCGGGTGGGCAGGGAGGGGAGCGGGGGCCGAGCAGGTCTCCTGGGTCCAGCTCACCACCGCCCCTCCAGGCTGCCTCCCGACCCTCCTGGGCTCCTGGCCCTTTAGGGGCCTGAGCCCCAGAGGACCCCAGGGTCTCTCAGTGTGGGGGCTGCAGACCCCACAGAATGTCCTCTGCCTGTCGTCCTAATGTCTCCCTCCCTGGGGGCTCAGGGTCTGTCTGGCCCCTTGGTCCCCCAGCCTTGAGTGCTGGTGGGGCAGACAAGCCAGCCAGCGCCCCACACGGCCTCTCCCGTGTGCCATTGGCCCCAAGAAGGAGAGGGAGGGAGGCTGGAAGGATGGGCCTCTCAGCACAGACAGCTGCCTGCCCCCGGGGCTGATCCTCACTGGCCGCGGGGCCCACCCCAAACCGCAGGGGACAGGACGCCCACCCCCTGCCTCTCAGCCCCAAGTGGCCCTACGACCTCCAGGGGAGTCCAGGACACCGGGGGCCACTCCACCGGCCCTGGCACGGGCCGCACCCCGTGCGTACTGTGCTGCTCGGTCGTGCTCTCTGCCACCCCAGGTCTCCTGGGACAAGGTGCTTGGGGTCGCCTCTCTGCTCAGCTTTGGCCACGCCCTGCGCCTGCCCGGCCCGGATCGGGTGGTCAGTGGCCTGCCGTGCCTGCCCGAGACCCCGCCTGGCAAGCCCAGGAGCTCCCAGCCCCACAGCAGGGCTGGCGCGGGAGAGCACGTGCCCTCCTGCCCGCCCGCCTGCTTCTGCCATGCCCCCAGCGCTCCCGGTGGCCGCACGGCCGAGGGGCAGCCAGGGTGGGCCCTGCGGGCGTTGCGGCCGAGCTGACCCACTGTGCCATGTCTCCTGCAGAGGGCGAAGTGAGCGCCGAGGAAGAAGGCTTCGAGAACCTCAACACCATGGCCTCCACCTTCATCGTCCTCTTCCTCCTGGGCCTCTTCTACAGCACCACAGTCACCCTGTTCAAGGTGGGCTGCCTGGCCGTGAGGAGCGGGTGGCACACGACCCCCTGGGACCCCCACCCCCACTCACATGGTCTCTGTCGCCTGCAGGTGAAGTGACGGCCAGCCAAGGACATGGGGCACCAGAGACGGAACGAGAGGGGAGCCGCCTTGGGGCCAGGGGGTTGCGTGGCTTGTCCACTTGTACTGAAATCTTCCCCGTGTCCCTCTCCAGCTTCGAGCTCTAAGCAACCGGCTTCTCCCGACGTGGCCAAATGCCGTGGCCAAGCATGGAGCCCGCAGCCGTGGGCTGTGCCCGGCCCTGCTTTGCAATGTCTCGCTTGTGGCCTTGAAATAAATACGTACATTTTACCTTGTGACGCTGCTTCCTCGTGAAGGGTTTTCCTCAAGCCATACTCCTGTGTGCTGTGTATCTCGAGAGCTGACCCCAATTCCAAAGGGCTCTTTGGAAAGGGCCGTGCGTCTCCTCCCAGGCCCATAGGGGACGTGCCGGGCTGGGTCTCAGGGCTGTTCCAGAGGAAGAAAGACAGCTGAGCTGGAGAGGACCCCCGGCCTGGTCTCCCAGCGCAGCCTGAGCTGGGGCCCCTGTGTGCGTCAGCGGGGACGCCGCTACGAGCCCCGCGTGAGGCCTTGTCACTCTGTCTCTGTTCCTAGCAAGCCCAGCCACAGGAGGGCTTGTCCGACCTTGGGAGTGCCTGGTGTGTGCGGGTGGGACTCAGGAGGGGCGCCCGGCGCATGTGCAGCCACCGTGTGCTCTGCAGGAGCGCGGGCCCTCACCCACTGCCCAGCAGACAGTGACGGAGCTCGGAAGCGGGCGCAGAGGTCTCGGGTGAAACGGCCGGGAGAGACACAGAGGAAAGGCCCAGAAAGGGGGACAGCTGGCAGGAGGTAGGGGAGCCAGGGATTAGTGCTCGGAGAAGGGAGCTGAGCCAGGCGATGCAGAGAAGTCCGGGCCAGCTGTGGCAGCAGGCGGTGGGACAGGAGAGGAGGCACAGGGACCAGAGGAGGTGGCCCAGGTGAGGGCAGTCTGGGAGCCATCTCCCCTGGGAGGCAATTTCAGGGTGCTGGGGGCCCACAGGGGTGGCAGGGGCTTGAAGAGGCGACTGCCTAAGAGAGCTGGCAGTGGACACGGGTCCCCAGAGAAACCCTTCCCCTGGCAGTGGGCTCCCGGTGCATATTTCTGATTAAACGGTGCCCTTTGCAGCCCACCCTGTCAGGCTGTGGGACATTCAATGAGGGGTCCCACAGAGCACAGCCACCCCCAGTGGGGATGGGGGGGTTCTCATGCAGGCCACGGGGCTGACAGCTCAGGACAGCACCTGTAGGAGTGTCTGAGGGCTGTCACAACAAAGAACCACAGGCCAGGCTTAAACAACACAAGTTCATTCTCTCACAGCCTAGAGGCTGGAAGCAAGATCAAGGTGCCGGCAGGGCTGGTCCCTCCGAGGCTGTGAGAGGATCCGTTCAGTGCTCCTGGGGTTGCCAGCTCCTACTTCCTATTTGAACTATTGGAATCGATTTCAGTTTTAGCTTATCAACTGCTCGTTTATATTCCTTTTCAAAGTAAATATTTAAGAAAGTAAATAGTCTTAGGTGCATTTTATCAATGCATTCGTATAATGTTCTAATGGGGTATTCCTTCAAGGTAATTAATCCCAAACCATCCTCCGATGCCCTGAAGCACTGTTTTCACTATGAGTGTGCCCACAGTCTTTAGGCGGTCGATTTTCTCTTCGTGACTAAGAAACACTCTGGTATTCTGATACGGTTGCCCTCCTTTCAGTATTTTTCAAGACCACTTTGCAGGTATCCAGCTCAGGACAGATTTTAGGTGAAATGTGTGCATTCGTCATGAAGTATTTCAGTTAACCATGTTGGTTGGTGGATTGAGGAGACGCAGGCGGGTGTGAGTCCGGAAGGACTCAGGACGCTTTGGAAGGGCCGTCTCTGTTCTGAGTCATCGGCCCAGCCAGCATCTTAGTGGAAGGAGCTCCCGTGGAGGGTCCGAGAGCGGGTGCCTCCAGGCCCGCCGTGGCTGGGGGTCTCCTGGGACCGCCCGGAGCAGGGGATGGCAGTCCTGGCTTCTGCCACCGGCCAGTGGGCTAGTGGTGAATCAGCCGTTTTTAAGGGATTTGGAGGAATTCTTCCAGGCCAAAGACCCCCCGGGACTTGCCCGTGACCGGGAGCCTGGAAAGGTAAGAGGAAGGCTGCCAGCGCCGCCGGATGTGCTGCTCCGGGAAATCTGTATGAAACGGTTTTGTTTTCGCTCGAAGGGGAATCAGTCTTTGACTACTGCCTGTGTGGGCCCGGGTGCTTCACACACCAGGGCACCCCTTACCGTGTCCTCGCTTAAGCGGGAAAGGCGGCTCTGGGTTTTAGATCGTTGCTGTGCACTGGAAAGCAGCCTCCGCAGAGCTTTGGGATAAAGAGCACAGCTGTGCGCGGCAATTCACAAAAAATGCGTTTCCCGTCATTGTTAATGAGGATTTCTCCTGGAGGGGATTTTGTCAAGTCGGACTCATTTGAGACTCGGGAGTGAGAGGAACCGGGGCCACGGGCACGTGCCCGGGAAGGCCAAGGCGCTGAGGGAAGCGTCCCCGAGGCTCTCCTCTCCCCGGAGAAGCCACGCTGCCCATTCCAGAGAGGCTGGGACCGTCCTTCTGATGAGGGCAAATGCGCCTAGGCTCTTGCAAGATGCTTTAGGGAGTGTAAAGTCGCCAGCAAGCATTATCCCAGGGAGCCGAGGAAGGTGGTGGCTGACACTGCTGGGAGCCGAAGCCGGCCGGGCCCGGGGCAGGCACGGAGGAATCGGGTGCCCAGTGGGAAGGGGAGGGCAGGGACTCCGGGGAGAGGAGAGAGCAAGGGGCACAAAGGGACCTGACCCCGGGCCCAGCCCAGCTGTGCGGGATTCCTGGACCGGGTGCCTTAGCCAAGGCAAGTGGGTCTGGTGCTTTCTGGCTAGAACCACTGGGCTTTCAGGGCTGTGCAGGGCTACCCTGGGCTGCCCATAGCAGGCCTGAGCTGAGCTGGACAAAACCGGACTGAACCGGGCTTTCGGAGCTGAGCTGGATTGGACTGAGCTGAGCCGGGCTTAGTGGGGCTGAGTGGGGCTGAACTGGGCTGAGCTGAGCTGAGCTGGGCTGGGCTGCGCTGAGGTGGTCTGAACTGGACTGAACTGGGCTGAGCTAGTCTGAGCTGGGCTAAGCTGGGCTGAGCTGAGGTGGATTGGACTGAGCTGAGCCTGGTTTAACGGGTGTGAGTGGGGCTGAGCTGGGCTGGGCTGGGCTGGGCTGGGCTGAGCTGAGCTGGGCTGAGCTGAGCTGGGCTGAGCTGGGCTGAGCTGAGCTGAGCTGGGCTGTGCTGAGCTGAGCTGAGCTGCGCTGAGCTGGGCTGAGCTGAGCTGGGCTGGGCTGCACTGAGGTGGTCTGAACTGGACTGAACTGGGCTGAGCTGGGCTGAGCTGGGCTGAGCCGGGCTGAGCTGAGCTGGGCTGGGCTGGGCTGAGCTGGGCTGTGCTGAGCTGGGCTGAGCTGGGCTGAGCCGGGCTGAGCCGAGCTGGGCTGAGCTGGGCTGAGCTGGTCTGGGCTGGGCTGAGCTGGGGTGAGCTGGTCTGGGCTGAGCTGAGCTGGGTTGAGCTGGGCTGAGCTGGGCTGAGCTGAGCTGAGCTGGGTTGAGCTGGGTTGAGCTGGGCTGAGCTGAGCTGAGCTGGGCTGAGCTGAGCTGAGCTGAGCTGGGCTGGGCTGTGCTGAGCTGTGCTGAGCTGGGCTGTGCTGAGCTGAGCTGAGCTGGGCTGAGCTGGGCTGAGCTGAGCTGGGCTGAGCTGGGCTGAGCTGAGCTGAGCTGGGCTGTGCTGAGCTGAGCTGGGCTGAGCTGGGCTGAGCTGAGCTGGACTGGGCTGAGCTGGGCTGGGCTGAGCTGTGCTGAGCTGTGCTGTGCTGAGCTGAGCTGAGCTGAGCTGTGCTGAGCTGTGCTGTGCTGAGCTGAGCTGGGCTGAGTTGGGCTGAGCTGGGCTGGGCTGAGCTGGGTTCAGCTGGGCTGGGCTGAGCTGAGCTGAGCTGGACTGAGCTGAGCTGGGCTGAGCTGGGCTGAGCTGGGCTGAACTGGGCTGAACTGGATGAGCTGAGCTGGGCTGGGCTGGGTTGAGCTGAGTTGAGCTGAGCTGGGTTGAACTGCACTGAACTGGGCTGAGCGGGGCTGAGCTGAGCTGGTCTGGGCTGAGCTGAGCTGGGCTGTGCTGAGCTGTGCTGAGCTGGGCTGGGCTGGGCTGAACTGGGTTGAGCTGGGCTGAGCTGAGCTGGGTTGAACTGCACTGAACTGGGCTGAGCGGGGCTGAGCTGAGCTGGTCTGGGCTGAGCTGAGCTGGGCTGTGCTGAGCTGTGCTGAGCTGGGCTGGGCTGGGCTGAACTGGGTTGAGCTGGGCTGAGCTGGGCTGGGCTGAGCTGGCCTGAGCTGGGCTAAGCTGAGCGGAACTGGGTTGAGCTGGGTTGATTTGCACTGAACTGGGCTGAGCGGAGCTGAACTGGGCTGAGCGGGGCTGGGCTAACCAAGGGGGACTGAGATGGGTCCCGCAGAAGTGGACTGGCTGGGCTGGCTCGACTTGGACGAGCTGCTTTGGGAGGGTTTAACCTCACCTGAGCCCTGGGAGTCACGCTGGGCCGTCCTGGCTGCTCTGGGCCGACCTCAGTGACCTGCTTGTGCTGAGGGCCGGTGGAGCTGAGTCTGCATCATCCTCACCAATGACCTTCAGACCCTCCCTCCGACCCCAGACCCCCAGCCTGGGCCCAGTGTGGCTGAGCCAGGGGCAGTGAGGCCGCGCCGGCTCCACTGTCCCAGAGGGAAGGCGGGTCGCCCGAACCCCCGACCTACCGGCAGGGCACGAGAGACACTTCTCACGCCCCCTTTCTCTTTTGTCCTCTCTCTCGGGTCCTCAGGGAGCCCGTCTGCCCCGATTCTCTTCCCCCTGGTCTCCTGCGTGAACTCCCAGTCTGATGAGAACCCGGTGGCCCTGGGCTGCCTGGCCCGGGACTTCTTGCCCAGCTCCATCAGCTTCTCCTGGAGCTACAGTAACAGCACCAGCATCAGCAGCCTGAACATCCACAGCTTCCCGGCCGTCCTGCGGGAGGGCAAGTACGCGGCCTCCTCCCAGGTGCTCCTGCCTTTCTCAAGCATCCCCCAGGGCTCCGAAGAGCACCTGCTGTGCAGCGTCAAGCACCCCAACGGCGACCGGTCCCTGTCAGTGCGTGTCCCAGGTGAGCCGGGCTCCTCCCGCGGCCGGGGGCGGGGTCAGGCCAGGCGCATCCCCACTACATCACCCTGCTCGCCCCCCACCCCCTGCCCTTCCTGTTCACCTTGCGGCCCCTCCCCCCAGTACACACTGCACTCTGACCCTCACCTGCTCACTGCTTCCCTGATTTCAGCATCGAAGCAGACTCCAAACCACTTGGTGTCCTCTGTGACGTCCCAGTTAGTGGACTTCACCCTAACCACTCCAAGGATCACAGGTCAGCAGCCCCCGCCCACGCACACCCCCACCTGCCTGCCCGGCCCCCAGCTGCCTCCCTCTGGCAGCCCTCCATGACTTCTCCCATGAGTCCTTAAGTCACAGCCTGAGCCAGGAAGTCAGGGCACTGACCTGAGGGGTACCTACTGCAGAGACCACCTCAGGTCCCCGTGTGGCCATCAGCCCCTCATGAATGTGGTCAGGTCACAACGTGAGGGGCACTGTGAGAGGGAGAGCCCACAGGCCAGCTCCAGGCTCACCTGGCCCAGCAGACCCGCTGACCGTGAGCTCGCCATGGAGCCTCACACGGGCACACATTCCCAAGGCAGCCAGGAGTACGGAACTGAGCCCCGAGACCCTCACAGAAGCAGGGTGCCACCCACAGGGCCGGGGAGCCGTGGCAGCCGGCGAAAGCCGACCTCACCCCCAGTTCCACCCGGCTCCAGGCTCTCTGAGTGCTGGGGGCCTGGCTGGGGCCCAGGGTCACACCTCACCCTGTCTGCCACCCTGGGAAGCGTGTCCTCGCTCTGAGAAGGGCAGAAACCACTGGAGGTGTGCTGGCCACACAGAGAATGGCAGCCCCCTCGCCGGCCCCCTGGAGTGCTTGTGCAGCTCCAAGCAGAGGACAGCGGCCGCGACCCGAGGTGGCATCTCCGTGGGGGCCCTGCCCAGCTCATTGGTCAAGACGCTCACACCCCAGGGCAGAATCTGCTCCCGCCGTGCGTGTCCCCCAGGCTCGGGGTGGCCTGGTTGGGCACACAGGGCGTGGGGAATCAGGAGATAGTTCAGTCCTCCAGATGAGAAGGTCACCGCGGCAGGGCTGTGCACACCCACAACCCTCCCAGCGTGTGTCAGCACTCAGCCCCAGCCGTGATTCCTGCAGCCGGACCATCCACCCGGCAGCCTTGGTGGGTAGAGGGCGGAGCTTCAAGAGGACAGGCTGGGCCCTCCTGTTCTGGGGCCGGACCGCCCTCCCATGGAAGATGACCCACCTGGGGCCTAAGGTGTGCTGACCGCACGAGCCAAGCCCTCCGAAAAGGGAGGGCCCCCTGACCCAGACGCTGCCCGGCTCTCGCACGGCCCACAGGCCAGATGCGGCCCAAAGCCTGATCTCTACAGCCTAGGACTGGCCTTTCCAGTTCTAGAGGGATGGACCAGGAGGAGGAGGGCAAGAGGACAGACAGAAACCCCGTGCAGCTGCAAAGCCTAAAGATATTTGCTCTCTGGCCCTTGACAGAAAAGTTGGCTGACCCCTGGGCTGTCGCAATTTATGGCCCAATAACTTACTGGTCACCATCACCCTAAACTGTCGAGGTGACTGTCTTGGGGACGGTCCTTGAGCACTGAGCACAGGTACTCGTGACCAGCAGCAGACAGCCAGGGTCCCGCCAGAGCCTGGAGGTGTACTCGGGGAGGGCTGATGGAGACGACCCCCAGAGGGCGGGAAGGGGGCCGGCAGTGCGGGCAGGCCACAGCGCCAGCCATCTGTGGAGCTGGGAGGAGACCCTGACTCACCCCGTTCCCCCACAGTGCTGTCCACCAGTCGCACCCAGACAGAAGCCCGGATGCCAGAAAATCCAAAGGACCCCTGCAGAGGTCAGTCCTTGGGGCAACCAAGTGTGGGGGTGGGGAGAAGGGTGGAGAACTTTCAGCGGCCGAGAGAGCCTGCCTGCAAGCGAGACCCCAGCCCGGCTGTGGGCAACGGGAGGTCACCGGCCCACTGCCCTTCTGAAAGCAGCAAGGGCCGGTGGCTCTGGGGAGAGGGCAGGCCTGGGGCTGGGCGGTGACTAAAGACACCAGGAGCTGCTGGCCACCCCTCGACCCCGCTCCCATCCACTGCGCCAGGGACCACCACGCACCCTCGCCAACCTGTCCCTGTCCCCTGCAGAGTGCCGGAACCACACCCAGCCCCCCAGGGTCTACCTGCTGCGCCCTCCCCTGCAGGGCCTGTGGCTCCAGGCTCAGGCCACCTTCACCTGCCTGGCGGTGGGAGGCGACCTGCAGGCAGCCCGCTTGTCCTGGGAGGTGGATGGGAAGCCCCACAGCGGGCACACGGAGGAGGAGCCCAAAGAGCACACCAACGGGTCCTGGAGCCAGAGCAGCCACCTGCCCCTGCCCAGGGCCTCGTGGGCCAGCGGGGCGTCCGTCACCTGCACGCTGAGTGGCCCTGGCCTGCAGTCCCCGGTCACTCTGGCAGCACAGAGAGAACACGGTGAGGGCGGCTCCCAGGCCGGGGAGACAGGGCAGCCGCGGGCCCCCTGCGCCCCACACCGCAGCCGGCAGCGCCCCTGGCCACCTCCTTCCACCAGGGGACCCCGGGGGGTGGGACCCAGCGTCCCCTGGCCGCCTGGCTTCTCCCGATGCCCCCGGCCCAAAGCGTGACCGGGCTTCTCGCTACAGAGGCCTTGGCGCCCAGCAAGCCTGCCGTCCGCGTCCTGACGGCGCCCAGTCCACTGCCCGCTGCCGAGGCAGCCACCTGGCTCCTGTGCGAGGTGTCCAACTTCTCACCGCTGGGCATCCTCCTCGCCTGGATGGAGGGGCAGCGCGAGGTGGACCCTTCTTGGTCCGCCACGGCGCGCCCCGCAGCCCAGCCTGGGAACTCCTCGTTCCGCACCTGGAGCGTCCTGCGCGTCCCCGCCTTCCCGGGCCGTGCGGCTGCCACCTACACCTGTGTGGTCAGGCACGAGGCCTCCCGGACGCTGCTCAGCGCCAGCTGGAACCTGGACACTGGTGGTGAGTCACGCGGGCTGGGGGCTTCCATCCGAGCCGGTGGCAGACGCTGGGCCGGGGCGGAGGGGCAGCCCCGGAGGAGCCGGGCAGCGGGGACCAGGCTGCTGCACGTCTGGAGTGCACGCCTCCCTGCCCTGGGGGCTCTGGGTGCCCTGGAAGCTGCCCCATCAGGCCCGGCCCCGTGTCCACACACCATGTGCTGGCCCAGGAAGGGTGGGAGGTGGGCCCCCCCACCCCAGTCCCTGAGGAGCAGCCATCTCCCTCCAAGGTGCACCCACCTCTGGGTGCAGAGCAGGGCCTTCCCTGGGCTGGGTGTGAGGGTGATCACCCCAGACAGCGGCCCCCCGGGGGCGTCCAAGCCTCCCCAGCCCCCAAGACCTCCGCCCATCCGGGGGCACGGTCAGCACCTGGGAAGCCAGATATGCCCGGAAGCGGGGGCTGGGTTAGGGCACCCAAGGGAGTCAGACCAGCACACACCCACGGCAGGCCCTGACCACACGCCACTCAGAGGGGAAGAGTGGACAGACAGCGCCAGAGAAGAGGCTGTAGTGGGGGCCCAGGGACAGTGGTGGGCACCCTGGGCCGGGCAGGAGCTGTAGCAGGGGCCCAGGCCCCAGGCCACCCGACAGGAGCCAGGCAGAGGAAGGTGTTGGCAGCTGGGGGGCCCGAGTCGGCAAGGCGAGGGGGACAGGAAGGCTCCTGCTGTACTGGGGTCGGGCACCTCGCCTACGGCCCTGGCCCTCGCCAGGGGCACCCCTCGGAGTGGAGGAGACGCCCGGACAGCAGCCCTCACACAGACGGGCCTGGCAGCAGCGGCCTCCTGGTGGGCAGTGCCCCCGCTGGCCCTGCAGGGTCCCCCGGAGAGCGGCTGCACCCCCGGCCCACCTACCTGTGCCCCAGCAGGTGTCCTCCTGAAGTGCCCGCCTGGGGCACAGCCCGATTCACAGCACTGCCCCTCCCCATCCAGGCGCCGTCTGTGCTGGGCCACCTGTCACGGCTCACGCCCCTCTGGCCTGTCTGTTCCTGGGTCACTGAAATGGCCTCCTGCCCCTGCCCCTCTCTCTTCCCCTGGGCAGACGGGCCCCCAGGCACAGCGCAGGCTCTCCGTGGTCTCATGTCCCAGGAGACCCTGGACCGGGCACCTTCAGAGCCTTGACCCACACCTCCCACAGGGGCCAGAAATATGTCCACCCGCCAGGGCCACACACTCTGGAGACAGGGTGGGCGGCAGAGGCGGCAGGAGGCCTGGCCAGTCCGCAGGGCCCCCTGGGAGTGAGGGGAAGAAAGGCCTCGTCCAGGAGGCCACGGCCCGCACCATCTCACCCCGGGTCTGAGCCGGCAGGCAGCTGGGCCTTCCCTGCCCCGACCCCTCCTCCCGACCAGTGGAGGGCAGCCAGGACGGCTCCCTGCTTAAGGCAGCCTCGGCCACCCTCTCCTCAGCCCCTGCACAGCCTGGATTGCAGCCTCTCTCTTCGCTGGGCCAGCTGCATGCCCCCCGAGTCGTGGCTTGCTGCCTCGACGGGTCCTGCTGCTTTCCTCCAAGGACCCAGTGTCCCCCCGGTCCTCCATCCGTAGGCCCGCCATCCCCCGCCGCTCTAGGGTCAGCCCACCACCATCCGCCTCTTCCCAAAGGAGGGGAGACTTGCAGCGTGCTCAGCCTAGGCCAGCACCTGTGGTCCTCGTTATTGTTACAAAACGGCAGCTGGAACGCTGCCTCCCATGGGGCGCCTCGCCTCTCCCTCCTGGCCTGCTCTGCGGCCCCAGCACTCCTCAGCCATGCGTCCTATCCCCCAAAGTGAAGCCAAGGGACCTCGGCCCTCCGCCACCCTCGCAGCCAGGCAGCCCCCCAACTCCTGAATACCTCGAGTCCTCACGCCTCTCTCTGTTGACCCCACCCCAGACCTCCGCGCTCCCTGCCGGTCTCGCTGCCAGCGTCGCCCCCTCCACAGCCCATCCTTCACTCAGCAGCCAAGGTGATCTTTAAACATCCATCGAGGTTCTGCTTCCACTTAGGGTGCAGAAGCTAGTGAGATGGCCACTCACGCGGCGACAGGACAACGTCGAGTAAACAGTAGAAATCAGATTTATTTAAGGCCTCTGAAGAGCTGAGGACTCAGCGTCCAACTGACCCAGATCCCTGGGCCAGAGGAGGCTGCTGGCCACTGTATCCTCATCCCAGACAGGCGGACAAGAGGCCTGGGCAGCCATGAGAGGAGAGGGACGCGAGGGAATCTGCCGAGGTGTAGCGTCTGTGTGGGCTGGCCTGGGAGTGGGAATACAGATGGGCCCCAGACAAACCTCCCCCACCCGCCGCTTCCCCCACCCAGGACTTCTGCTGAGTGAGCAGTGTCTGGGAGCAGAGCGAGGCAAGAGATCTCCAGCCTTGGACGAGGCTTAGACCCCAAAGCCCCACTGGAGGGGCCTGACCCCACCCAAACATTCAGACCCAGGAGCCAGCGATCCTGCTACCCAGCCCAGCTCAACTCCTGGTGAAAACAATGAGCCCCTCACCCTCCCCGCCCAACAGAGGAGGTGTGTGCCCACTTCACGGAAAATACACATGGATAATCTACCTCAGGCTCCCTGTCTGTCTGTGCACAACGTCCACATGCAATCAAAATCTCCTAGCATGCACATAAGCGAAAACCTTCACGCATCATCAAGATTTAAACTAGCAAATAGAATCAGACCCACAGGTGACCCAGATGTGGGGACTGGAAGCAATGCCAGTCACGTCGCCCCTCGGCTTAAGCGCTTTTCATGGCTTCTTTTGCCCTAAGGAAAACTTCCAGATCCTGTCCCTGTCAGGACAGGACAGAAACCCTGTCCCAGGGTTTCTCAGACTGTGCCCAATGGGCTGCCCGCTGACACATTCCTGCCCCGCTCCAGAGGGGTGAATGGGCATGACCTCTCTCACCTGCAATTCTTCCCAACGCTGCTTCCCCCACCCTAAATCTTTCCCACCTTCTCATCCCGCCAACTTCTGCTTATCATTCACACGAGCTCTCTTGTGTAACTGAGAAGACATCCCTGACGCCAGGGCTGGGTCATGGGGCATCTGGTACACCTGGCCTTTAACTGGATGGAGCAGGTCCATGGGAACCTGTCGTCATGTTTACCCATCTCACTGACGCCCGGCCTGCTCACCCCTGCGTTCCATGTGTGTAGAACAGGCTCCTTCAAGTTTTCTGTGGCAAAGGGCTGCTGCCTTTTAAATTTTTTCCAATGAATCATGGACCAATACCTTTGCAGAATACAATATGAACTAATTACTAGAAATCTGAGACAAACAGAAACCAAGATGTGCTGATTTTTTATTATTAGATTCAACAGACTGCTATAAAAATTTCCAATGCACACAGTTTCCATACCTATTTCCTGTGCCCTGTGACCAGTGGTTCCCGGCCAGTACCACGTACAGACCCCACTTCCAGTAACTCTGGTCAAGCACGAGGAAGACCCTCAATAAACATTCATGGAATGAACGACTAGGAAAGTCCGGGGCATGAGATGGGTCCCGGGACCCAGTACTTCCTACCTGCCCCCGGGGTCTCCCTCCGGACTTTGGGGCGCTTTCCGCACAAGTGTGTTAACCTGGGCTCGGACGCTAGCAAGTTCCTCTCATCCTGCCTTGCACCCCAACCACTCCAACTCCAGCAGGAATGACTTTTTGATATTCAAACTTGGCCTTCACATGCCCTTGCTTAAAGCCCTTTGTTCTCAGGATAAAGTCACCAGCAGGGCCCGGCCCCAGCCCCACTCTGGCCTCCTCTCCCGCCGCTTGGCCCCAGGTCCCTGCTGCAGGCACACGGAGCTCCCGTCCACTTTTCCGGGTCAGGCTCTCTTGAGACAGGGCACTCTTCATGCTGTTCCTCCTGCTTGGACGCTGTTCCCAGCTCTCTCTGCCTGGCTGGCACCATCTTATCTTTCACCCTGTCACAGAGCTGCCACTTCTGAGGGAGGCTCTCGCGGTCCAGCCTGGCCGGGCCGGGCCCCCTGTGTCCACATCGGTGTCAGTGCCCCCCACTCGCTGCGCCCAGTCATGCTGGCATGAACTGAGCTGTGAGTCAGTTTGGTTCCAGACCGTCAGCCCCACCAGGCACAGTGACCCGGCGGGCCCTGCGGAGCGCCAGCGGCCAGCGCGGCCCGGCAGGGAGCAGGCCGTTTGCATGTGCGCGTTGAGGGCCCACCGTGTGCCGGCGCAGGCGTGGTCTCAGTGGCACTGGCGCTTCCCCAGGTCTGGCCACCCTGCCCCCGCGGAGCCAGGACGAGAGCGGTGACGACTACTCAGAGCTGGAGGACACGGGCCGCCTGTGGCTCACCTTCGTGGCCCTCTTCCTTGTCACTCTGCTCTACGGCGGCTTCGTCACCTTCATCAAGGTAGGGTGGCCCAGGCAGCTGGCGCCCCGTGAGCAGGGAGCCCGGCAGGGCGGCTCCCCTCCCTCCACCCACAGCCCTAGCATAGGACAGGCATTTGGACCTGCGCTCGTGGGGGTCAGAGAGGTGGGGTCCCTGACTCAGCTGGGCGGGGGGGCCCTGACCTGGGGGCCTGCACCCTGTCCTCTGGGACCCCGCCGCCTTCCTGACCCTGGGGCTCTTGCTGCAGGTGAAGTAGTCCCAGAGAGCTGGTGCCGGCACTGCAGCAGGGGAAGCTTGGCCTCCACGCCGCCCACTGCTGCCAGAGGGCAGGACTCCACCCTGTGCACAGAGGCCTCCAGCCCCACCCCTGACCCCCAATCACTCTCCTCTGCCCACGGCAGAGCCCAGCCCCCGACACAGAGAGGAGGGCATCATGATACAGGGAGGTGGGTGGCTCCCCCAGCTGGCCCTGAGCCAGCGGTCCTGACTGTGGCCCCCTTACCTTCCCGCCCACCGTCCAGCCCCATAAACAGCTTTGGCTCATGTCCTCTGCCTCCTGTTTCTGTGTCCCAGCCTTTCGGGTATCCCCAGGTCAGAGAACCCAGAAGGCTGAGGGCAAACATCCGAGGACGGGGGCCGGCAGGGTCAGGGCATGCATCGGGGAGCTGCCGCGACAAGGAAGCTGGGAGAGCTCCCTGCACCAAAGGCCCTGCTGCCCACACCAGGCATGTGCCCGTCCACACAGGCAGGCACACGTGCACACATGCATGCACTCCTCACACACATGAGCATTGTGCGCCTACACATGCAGTGCACACGTGGGTCTGCACCCTGCAAGCACACGCACACGCACGTGTGCAAACACATGCAAAAGCAAGGGCATATGCACGTGGGCACACATGTGCGGGTCTGCAGCCACGCACACACACGGACTCACACTCACACACAGGCACACGTGTGCTCGTGCAGCGCACACACGCACACGCACGGGAGACAGCACTGAGTGGTGGTGGCGGGAGCAGCTGGGCGCACAGAGCCGCCCTCACCATCTGCACGGCTCGGGCAGCCCCCGAGCCCTCCATGCATCCACCCCTCCGTCAGACGCGGCGACAGCACCCCTCACGCAGGGCGGGCTGGGGAGTAGACAAAGTGCTGCCCCACAGGGCTTGGAGAAGACGCTGGTCCTGCCCAGCACCTGGTCACTCCCCGCCACTGCCCGGAGTCCCCGCGGCAGGCGAGGGGGTGGACCTGGCCCCGATCAGCCCAGGCTTTCTCGCCCCACCAGGAGGGGCGGCCAGCGTGGCGGACACCTGCCCGGCTGCCAGCCTCGGGCATGTCCTCCCTGCTTCTCCACCCGCGGACCAGGGCGGGGGTGAGGGGTCGGTGCCGAGGCCGTGCCCTCCCTGACCAGTCTGCGTGTCGGGCGTCATGCTCTCGCCCCCCTCGCTGGCTCCTGGACACCACGCTGCCAGCTTCCCCTTGTCACTGGTTGTGCCCTGCAGCCCCCAACCCAGCCTGTGGCCCAACAGCATTTGTCCACGGCTGGCATTCCTCTCTTGTCCCCAAATGTGGACCTCATTCCACATGTTGGCGCTGGAAGTCAACAACACGTCTCACCCTCAACACACCTGCCACCAAACATCTGGCTGGCGGGCTGGACACGGTCCTGAAGATGTCCTGATCCCTGAAGCCTGTGAGTGGGGACTGTGCAGATGACTACGCCCGGGACCCTGAGATGCGCGAGGGTCCCAGCCTCTCGGCCCAGCGTCATCACCAGGTCCTCACGAGGGGGAGGCACGGGGGGCCTGGCACAAAGAGGAAGGGCCTGTGACACAGAGGCAGGGCCGGCTACCCTGCCGGCTTCGAAGACGGAGGACAGGGCCACGGGCCAAGGGATGCCGCTCGGGCGGCTGGAAAAGGCCAGGAGCAGGCCCTCCCCGCGCAGCCCTGCCCTCACTTGCTCGAGGCCCAGTGAGACTGTTTCAGACGTCTGGCCTGCAGACCGTGAGCAGACACGTGTTTGTGGTAATTTGCTGCAGCCGCAGGAACTAAGACACCGACAGTCCCTCCAGACCAGCCCATCCCCAGCATCCTCCCCGTCCCAGCCAAGGGTGCCCCGCCCTGCCAGCGGCTTAGGTGCAAACTCTGGGAATTGACTCCCTTCTTTCTCTGCAGCCTGCCCCAGTCGAGCAGCAGACCTGTGCTCTGCCTGCCACACCCATCCAGGAAGCCTCATTTCCCACACTGGCCGGCCCGCCGCCTTGGCCAGGGCAGTCGCCATGCCTGCAGGCTCCTTGGTGGCATTCTCTGCACCCCCTTGCCTTCTGCAGCCTCCTCAGCCCGGCAGCGAGGGCAGCCCTGTCTCGAGATCTTGGATGAGGCCTCAGCTGGTCCACAGCCCGAAAGGGCCTCACATTTGATTAGAAATTCACCTGCAGGTCCTGGGGTCCTCGTGGTGGCCCCGCCCTGCCCCAGCCTCCCGTCCCTCCACCCCACCTGCCCCCTCCTCCGGGCAGGGCCTCCCCACTGGCTGTCCCCTCGAAGAGACCTCTTCCCAGGCTCTGGAGGGTCCCTCCCTCACCCCCTTCAAGTCTTTGCATGAAGCCCACCCCATCTGCCCTAATGAGAACGGCACCACACCCATCCCCCTTCCCTGCCGAGGTCTCTTCTTTGGCCCTTCTGGCACGTTCTACGGCTCACGTACTCATGACACTAGCTGGCTGTTTCTTTGTCCTCACCCAGAAAGTTTACCCCAGAGCACAGGGTTTTCCCTTGCTCCCTGAACAAAGTCCGCGTGCAGGAGGTGCCGACAGACATTCACTGAGGGGATGGAGACCGGGGCTGCCCCTGGCACAGAGCATGTCCCAAGGTCACAGGTGGACCGGATGGAGCGGCCCCAAAGTAACTTCCCTTCTGAGATCGACCCCTCGCCCCCTCTCTCCCACCTCAGTAAATGAACACCTGCCAAAAAGACACCTCAGGGTCATCTCCAGACGACTCCCGCTCACCCGCTCCCTGGCCCGCAGCCAGGGCGGTCTTTCAAAACTCGCATCTGTCCCGGCAGCCCCAGCCCAAACCCAGTGATGGGCTCCTGTCACACCAAGAATGAAATCAAAACTTCCACGCCTCACCCGGCTGACCCAGACCGGCCAAGCCACCCTGCCCCACGCCCGTGTCCCACTTTCACGGCACCTCCCCACCTCTGGGGCCCCTGGTGCTGCCTTATCTCCAGCCTGGACAGCCCGGATGGTACAGCCCCGGCGTGCACAGCAGCTAAGCAATGTGTGAAGGAAGGGAGGGGCAGTCTGGCTGGTGGGGTGAGAGGCCTCAGAGCCACCAAGGAGGGCACGCACGTGGGCCCCCAGCCGACCTCTCCACAGAAGGCCCCTGTGTGGCCACAGCATCTCCCGGCTGCCCCCAGGCCCGCGCTCCAGGCTCCCCGCCCTGCCCTGGGGTTTGCGCCGTGGGACCCACCCACAGGCCCTGGGAGGCCAGAAGGGCTGTCAGCACCAAAGCCTACAGCCGCGATCCCCTGAGCATGGTGGGTGCTGGTCTGGGCCAGGGGGTCTGCACTTGAGCTTCCTTCTGTCCAGGAAACACTTCCACGAAAAGCCCCAAAATAAGGCATGAAGTGCGCTGTCACCCACAAACGTCCCTGCACCCCGCCTAGCGGCCGAGCTCCCCTGACCGCAGCCAGCCCTCAGCCCTCGGCGCCTGCCAGGTGGACTCCGCACACTTTCACCCAGTTCTTCAACAGAAAAACCCAGCGAGCCGCCTGTCCGCAGACTTCCCCTTTTTATCTTAAATAACCATCAGTCTACCTCTGTCACTCCAGAGGCCTCTCTGCAGGAGGCATGTGACAGCCCTGGGGCCCCGGGCTCGGCCATTTCCCCCGACAAGGCTGTGTTTGTGGCCTTCCTGGCACCGCAGCCCCGGCCGCCACTCAGCCCTGTGACATGCAGCCGAGGGCCGTATTCCCCCCTTGCTCTGCAGCTCACCCGAGTCCCCGCAGCCCCACCTGCCTGGACACCCTCCTCCCAGGGCAGAAACATCTGTTTCCAGCTGTGGTAACAAACAGCACACATCCGCCCTCCCATACTTAAATCAAGGCCTGACAATCCTGGCCCCGTGGTGTGGGATTCACTTCCCAGCCCCTGCCTGGGGCCCAACTGCCCGCCCCTCCCTTGGTGCTTGGGGAAAAGGGTCTCCGCCATTCCTGCTCCCCAAGGCTTGGGAATGAAGCCTCCCCAGACCTGGGCAGAAACCAGGCTGTGCTCTCCAGCCACGGCCCATGTCTGTTCCTGGCCCACAGCAGGCCCTTGTTTGTTGAGTTTATTCTAGAAGACATATGACCAGGACAAGACCTCAAAAGAGTTGGGAGATGGAAAGAGCAAAGAGACAGGACACCTGCTCTCACCGTCAGGACAAAAGCAAAGTCAGGACCAGCATTTGATGCAAATCAAAACTCAGACCAGAGGAAATTATGGGAAATTATTTATGCTCTGCCAGGGTGAATAGGCGTTTTCTCAGAATGACACCACAGCCAGGAACTTTAAAAATAATATTGATAGATTTGCCTACAGAAAGAAAAAATTTTAATCTATGAGGATAAAATCACAATAAACAAAGCTAAATACTATGGGAGAGAGAGCGGCTGAAGTATATAACATGCAAAAGAGTCTGTATCAGTCAGGGTTCTTCAGAGAATAAATATACGAGATAGAGAGATAAATGTACATGCGTATATTGATATACAGATAGCGGGGAAGAGAGAGTCTAAGGAATTGGGTCCTGTGATTGTCAAGATTTGGAGAGTCCAAAACCTGTAGGGTGGGCCAGCAGCCCAGAGACCCAGGGAAGAGTTGATGCCACAGTTTGAGTCCAGAGGCAAATCCCCTCTCCCTCAGGGAACCTCGAGCTTTTCCTCTTAAGGCCTTCACCTGATTAGATGAGGCCCACCCACGTAGGACAATCTGCTTTATGCAACATCTACTGATTTAAATGTTAATCCCATTTTCAAATACCTTCACCGTTTGGACTAGTGTTTGGCCAAATATCTGGGTCCTGTGGCCGAGTCAAGTTAATCCATAAAATTAATATTCACAGAGTCCAACTAAATGAACGTTGAAAAAAACGTGAATGGGACAAACTTCAAGGAAAAGTTTTCAGCAGAAGGGGAGATCATTTCCAGCGAGTTGTAAACAACAAATAACCAATAAAACACGGGAAATTGTCAAAAGTCACAGGTAATCAAAGAAAAGCGACTATCAACAGCAGACCATGCGTCAGGTGGCAACTATTCAAGCCGACCCACTGCGTGCCACACAGGTGTTAAGGTGGAGACACACACGTGTGACTGCACATGGCACCACTGTCCTGATGGGGGAGAACGATATAATTAGAAACTGATCAACGCCCTACAAAGGGCAAGGTAGCCAGGCAAGGACGGGCACCTCAGTGCCTGGCGTGGTCTGAGAGGATGCACGGTCTGCATGGGGTTGGGGAGGTGCATCCTCGCAGAAGGAGCAGAAGGTAAAAAGTTCCAGGGGCAGAAATGGCTTGGCAAGTTCAAGGAGCAGTGGGAAGGCCAGCGGGGCTGCGTGAGCAGATGGAAGTCTGGGGAGAAGGAGGTCAGGAGACAGAGCAGGGCTGACCTCAGGGGCCATGCCAGCCCTGTCTGAGCTCCAGGCTTTATGCTGGGTCGATGGGAAGCCCCAGGAGGCATCTGGGGGGGGGCGGCGCTTTTCAATCTTGCACTGGACAGCAGGCTGTGCAGGAGGGAGGGTGGAAGCCAAGAGGTCCTGAAGGGAGGGGGTGTGCACCGAGAGAAGCACTCAGATCACACACGTGTCTAGAGAAGGCTGAGGGCCTGTGGAGATAGATGGCCCCAGGGCCTCCTGCATCACAGCATCGATGCAGCCAGGACTTAGGGGCTTGGGAAGCACTCAGAGGCGGAGGACCCAACTGGGGACCAGCACGTGGCAGGGTCGGCGCCCAGGACTGGCGGGGACACCACGAGGGGTGCCGTGTGGAGGGAGAGCTGCACTGCATCCCTGCTCCTGAAGGGTCTGGGCAGAGGCTGAGGGGATCCAGGTGGCCTCCCAAGAGCAGTCTCAATGGCGAGGTGGCAGGGACCTGGCCAGACTGGGCTCCAGACCTAAGAGCAGGGTCCACCAGCGCGGTCCAGCCAGCCCCACTCTCCCCGAACACATAGCCGACCTGTAAAGCTCAACACCTGTTGGGCCACAGGTAAACTGCAAAATATTAAAGGCACAGTGTCAAGTTCTCTGACAGCACTGCAAATGAGAAAGACATCCAGGACAAAAGGATAATTGAACTCCACATGTCTCGTGGGTCAAATCAGAAGAGAAATCCATGGCCTTAAATGTCTGGAAAGGAGAAAGCACTGAATTAATAAAGAGTCCAAGTTTTAAAGTTGGGAAAAGAGCAGCAAAGTAAACACAAAGGAAGAAGGAAGTAGATAATAAACATATAAACAAAAAAATCAATGAAATATAAGAAGCGAAGCAACAAAGAGGGACAACAAATCCAAAATTGTTTCTTAAAAGGGACAGACCTCTGAGGAAACTAGACAAGAATAAAAGAGAGATGGCAAAAAACAAAAATAAAAATATATGTAATAGGGCTTCCCTGGTGGCGCAGTGGTTGAGGGTCCGCCTGCCGATGCAGGGGACACAGGTTCGTGCCCCAGTCCGGGAAGGTCCCACATGCCGCGGAGCGGCTGGGCCCGTGAGCCATGACTGCTGAGCCTGCGTGTCCGGAGCCTGTGCTCCACAACGGGAGAGGTCACAACAGTGAGAGGCCCACGTAACGCAAAAAAAAAAAAAAATTGTAATAAAAAGAGGGACTGGGACTTGCTGGTGGTGCATGGTTAAGAATATGCCTGCCAATGCAGGGGACACAGGTTCAAGCCATGGAAGATTCCCACATGCCGTGGGGCAACTAAGCCCATGTACCACAACTACTGAGCCTGTACTCTAGAGCCCGCGAGCAACAACTACTGAGCCCACGTGCCATGACTACTGGAGCCCACGTGCCCTAGAGCCCACGTGTAGCAACTATTAAGCCCGTGTACTGCAACTACTGAAGCCCACGTACCTAGAGCCCGTGCTCCGCAACAAGAGAAGCCACCGCAACAAGAAGCCCATGCACTGCAACGATGAGTAACCACTGCTCGCCGCAACTAGAGAAAGCCTGCGTGCAGCAATGAAGACCCAACACAGCCAAAAATAAATTTAATTTTTTTAAATATATTAAAAAAGAGGGGTTAAAATTAGTTATTGATTAAAAAAAGTAGTAAGAGGATATAATAAATAAATGTATTGCACTAATATTTAGATAAAATTTTAAAATACTAGAAAAGTATCTTATCAAAAATGACTCAACAGAAAAGCTCAATAGTACTATATTAATTAAATAAGTTGAAGTAGTTTAAAATCTTTTCAAATAAAAATACCAGGGCCATGTTTCATCAAATTTTAAAAAAATCATTCAAATTTTATAGAAACTCGCAAAACGTGAAAAAGCGGGAATAATGCCCAATTCATTCTACAAGTCAATGTAACCTTAATCCAGAGCCAGACAAGGATAGCATGGGAAAGAAAGTTGCGGGACGGTCTCCTTCATGAAACAGATACAAATATTCCAAAGAAAATATTAGCAAATAATTTTGCTCCTTATAAAAAACAGATAATTCACCATGACCCAGTCAGGTTTATCTCAAAAAGACAAGGATAGTTTAACATTACAAAATCTATCATTGTCATTCAAAGCACTAACATATTAAAGGAGAGAAAATTTAAGATCATCTCAAAAGTAAAGGAAAAAAAAGTTGAAAGAATTTAACACTCTTTTATGATATAAAACTTTTGGCAAATTAAAAATGCAATGGAATTCTTTGGCCTGACAAGGTTTAGCTACCAAAAACCTTTAAATATTTTTTCTTAAAGAGAATTTGTTGGAAGCAACATTGTACTAGAGGTCTTGGTGGATTCAGCAAGACCAAAAATATGTTAAAGCATGATAACTTTCTAAGTAGAAAAAAATGCAGAATATACAAAACTAATAACTATTAAAAATAACAGGAGAGCTTCAAGATGGCGGAAGAGTAAGACGCGAGATCACCTTCCTCCCCACAGATAACACCAGAAATATATCTACACGTGGAACAACTCCTACAGAACACCTACTGAACGCTGGCAGAAGACCTCAGACCTCCCAAAAGGCAAGAAACTCTCCACGTACCTGGGTAGGACAAAAGAAAAAAGAATAAACAGAAACAAAAGAATAGGGACGGGCCCTGCACCAGCGGGAGGGAGCCGTGAAGGAGGAAAGGATTCCACACACCAGAAGCCCCTTCGCGGGCGGAGACTGCAGGTGGCGGAGGGGGAGAGCTTCGAAGCCGCGGAGGAGAGCACAGCCACAGGGGTGCGGAGGGCAAAGCGGAGAGATTCCCGCACAGGCTCGGTGCCGACCGGCACTCACCAGCTCGAGAGGCTTGTCTGCTCACCTGCTGGGGCGGGCGGGGCTGGGAGCTGAGGCTCGGGCTTCGGTCGGAGCGCAGGGAGAGGACGGGGGTTGGCGGCGTGAGCACAGCCTGCAGGGGGTTAGTGCACCACGGCTGGCCGGGAGGGAGTCCGGGGAGAAGTCTGGACCTGCCGAAGAGGCAAGTGACTTTTTCTTCCCTCTTTGTTTCCTGGTGCGCGAGGAGAGGGGATTAAGAGTGCTGCTTAAAGGAGCTCCAGAGACAGGCGTGAGCCGCGGCTAACAGCGCAGACCCCAGAGACAAGCATGAGACGCTAAGGCTGCTGCTGCCGCCACCAAGAAGCCTGTGTGTGAGAACAGGTCACTATCCACACCCCCCTTCCGGGGAGCCTGTGCAGCCCGCCGCTGCCAGGGTCCTGGGATCCAGGGACAACTTCCCCAGGAGAATGCACGGCGCGCCTCAGGCTGGTGCAACGTCACACCGGCCTCTGCCGCCGCAGGCCAGCCCCGCATCTGCACCCCTCCCTCCCCCCGGCCTGAGTGAGCCGGAGCCCCCAAATCAGCGGCTCCTTTAACCCCGTCCTGTTTGAGCGAAGAACAGACGCCCTCCGGCGACCTACACGCAGAGGCAGAGCCACATTCAAAACTAAACCCTGGGAGCTGTGCAAAGAAGAGAAAGGGAAATCTCTCCCAGCAGCCTCAGAAGCAGCGGATTAAAGCTCCACAATCAACTTGATGTACCTGCATCTGTGGAATACATGAATAGACAACGGATCATCCCAAATTGAGGAGGTGGATTTTGGGAGCAACGATATATATTTTTTTCCCTTTTCCTCTTTTTGTGAGTGTGCATGTGTATGCTTCTGTCTGTGATTTTGTCTGTATAGCTTTGCTTTCACCATTTGCCCTAGGGTTCTGTCTGTCCGTTTTTTGTTTTTATTTAAAGAATTTTTTTCTTAAGAATTATTTTTTATTTTACTAACTTCATTTTATTTTATCTTCTTCTTTCTTTCTTTTTTCCTCCCTTTCATTCTGAGCCGTGTGGAGGACAGGCTCTTGGTGCTCCAACCAGGAGTCAGTGCTGTGCCTCTGAGGTGGGAGGGCCAACTTCAGGACACTAGTCCACAAGAGACCTCCCAGCTCCACGTAATATCAAACGGTGAAAATCTCCCAGAGATCTCCATCTCAACACCAGCACCCAGCTTCACTCAACGACCAGCAAGCTACAGTGCTGGACACCCTATGCCAAACAAGTAGCAAGACAGGAACACAACCCCACCCATTAGCAGAGAGGCTGCCTAAAATCGTAACAAGTCCACAGACACCCCAAAACACACCACCAGACGTGGACCCGCCCACCAGAAAGACAAGATCCAGCCTCATCCACCAGAACACAGGCACTAGTCCCCTCCACCAGGAAGCCTACACAACCCACTGAACCAACCTTAGCCACTGGGGACAGACACCAAAAACAATGGGAACTACGAACCTGCACCCTGCAAAAAGGAGACCCCAAACACAGTAAGTTAACCAAAATGAGAAGACAAAGAAACACACATCAGATGAAGGAGCGAGATAAAAACCCACCAGACCTAACAAATGAAGAGGAAATAGGCAGTCTACCTGAAAAAGAATTCAGAATAATGATAGTAAAGATGATCCAAAATCTTGGAAATAGAATAGAGAAAATGCAAGAAACATTTAACAAGGACCTAGAAGAACTAAAGAGCAAATAAACAGTGATGAACGACACAATAAATGAAATTTAAAATTCTCTAGAAGGGAACAATAGCAGAATAACTGCGGCAGAAGAACCGATAAGTGACCTGGAAGATAAAATAGTGGAAATAACTACTGCAGCACAGTATAAAGGAAAAAGATTGAAAAGAATTGAGGACAGTCTCAGAGACCTCTGGGACAATATTAAATGCAACAACATTCGAATTATAGGGGTCCCAGAAGAAGAAAAGAAAGAGAAAGGGACTGAGAAAATATTTGAAGAGATTATAGTTGAAAACTTCCCTAATATGGGAAAGGAAATAGTCAATCAAGTCCAGGAAGCACAGAGAGAGTCCCATACAGGATAAATCCAAGGAGAAATATGCCAAGACACATATTAATCAAACTATCAAAAATTAAAGACAAAGAACAAATATTAAAAGCAGCAAGGGAAAAACAACAAATAACACATAAGGGAATCCCCATATGGTTAACAACTGATCTTTCAGCAGAAACTCTGCAAGCCAGAAGGGAGTGGCAGGACATATTTAAAGTGATGAAGGAGAAAAACCTACAACCAAGATTACTCTACCCAGCAAGGATCTCATTCAGATTTGATGGAGAAATTAAAACCTTTACAGACAAGCAAAAGCTAAGAGAATTCAGCACCACCAAAGCAGCTTTACAAAAAATGCTAAAGGAACTTCTCTAGGCAGGAAACACAAGAGAAGGAAAAGACCTAAAATGATAAACCCAAAACAATTAAGAAAATGGTAATAGGAACATGCATATTGATAATTACCTTAAATGTAAATGTTTTAAATGCTTCAACCAAAAGACATAGATTGGCTGAATGGATACAAAAACAAAACCTGTATATATGCTGTCTACAAGAGACCCACTTCAGACCTAGGGACACACACAGACTGAAAGTGAGGGAATGGAAAAAGATATTCCATGCAAATGGAAATCGAAAGAAAGCTGGAGTAGCAATTCTCATATCAGACAAGGTAGACTTTAAAACAAAGACTATTAGAAGAGACAAAGAAGGACACTACATAATGATCAAGGGATCAATCCAAGAAGAAGATATAACAATTGTAAATATTTATGCACCCAACATAGGAGCACCTCAATACATAGGCAAATGCTAACAACCATAAAAGGGGATATCGACAGTAACACATTCGTAGTAGGGGACTTTAACACGCCACTTTCACCAATGGACACATAATGCAAAATGAAAATAAATAAGGAAACACAAGCTTTCAGTGATATGTTAAACGAGATGGACTTAATTGATTTTTATAGGACATTCCATCCCAAAACAACAGAATACACATTTTTCTCAAGTGCTCATGAAACATTCTCCAGGATAGATCATATCTTGGGTCACAAATCAAGCCTCGGTAAATTTAAGAAAATTGAAATCATATCAAGTATCTTTTCTGACCACAACGCTATGAGACTAGATATCAATTACAGGAAAAATCTGTAAGAAATACAAACACATGGAGGCTAAACAACACACTACTTAATAACCAAGAGATCACTGAAGAAATCAAAGAGGAAATCAAAAAATACCTAGAAACAAATGACAATTAAAACAGGATGACCCAAAACCAATGGGATGCAGCAAAAGCAGTTCTAAGAGGGAAGCTCTAGCAATACAATCCTACCTTAAGAAACAAGAAATATCTCAAATAAACAACCTAACCTTACAGCTAAAGCAATTAGAGAAAGAAGAACAAAAAACCCCCAAAGTTAGCAGAAGGAAAGAAATCATAAAGATCAGATCAGAAATAAATGAAAAAGAAATGAAGGAAACAATAGCAAAGATCAGTAAAACTAAAAGCTGGTTCTTGGAGAAGATAAACAAAGTTGATAAACCATTAGCCAGACTTATCAAGAAAAAAAGGGAGAAGACTCAAATCAATAGAATTAGAAATGAAAAAGGAGAAGTAACAACTGACACTGCAGAAATACAAAGGATCATGAGAGATTACTACAAGCAACTGTATGCCAATAAAATGGACAACCTGGAATAAATGGACAAATTCTTAGAAATGCACAACCTGCCGAGGCTGAACCAGGAAGAAATAGAAAATATGAGCAGACCAATCACAAGCACTGAAATTGAAACTGTGATTAAAAATCTTCGAACAAACAAAAGCCCAGGACCAGATGGCTTCACAGGTTAATTCTATCAAATATTTAGAGAAGAGCTAACACCTATCCTTCTCAAACTCTTCCAAAATATAGCAGAGGGAGGAACACTCCCTAACTCATTCTACGAGGCCACCATCACCCTGATACCAAAACCAGACAAAGATGTCACAAAGAAAGAAAACTACAGGCCAATATCACTGATGAACATAGATGCAAAAATCCTCAACAAAATACTAGCAAACAGAATCCAAAAGCACATTAAAAGGATCATACACTATGATCAAGTGGGGTTTATCCCAGGAATGCAAGGATTCCCCAATATACGCAAATCAATCAACGTGATACACCATATTGACAAATTGAAGGAGAAAACCCATATGATCATCTCAATAGATGCAGAGAAAACTTTCGACAAAATTCAACACTGATTCATAATAAAACCCCTCCAGAAAGTAGGCATAGAGGGAACTTTCCTCAACATAATACAGGCCATATATGACACACCCACAGCCAACATCATCCTCAATGGTGAAAAACTGATACCATTTCCACTAAGATCAGGAGCAAGACAAGGTTTCCCACTCTCACCACTATCATTCAACATAGTTTTGGAAGTTTTAGCCAGAGCAATCAGAGAAGAAAAAGAAATAAAAGGAATCCAAATCGGAAAAGAAGTAAAGCTGTCACTGTTTGCAGATGACATGATACTATTCATAGAGAATCCTAAAGATGCTACCAGAAAACTACAAGAGCTAATCAATGAATTTGGTAAAGTAGCAGGGTACAAAATTAATGCACAGAAATCTCTTGCATTCCTATACAGTAATGATGAAAAATCTGAAACTGAAATTAAGAAAACACTCCCATTTACCATTGCAACAAAAAGACCAAAATATCTAGGAATAAACCTACCTAAGGAGACAAAAGACCTGTATGCAGAAAATTATAAGACACTGATGAAAGAAATTAAAGATGATACAAACAGATGGAGAGATATACCATGTTCTTCGATTGGAAGAATCAACATTGTGAAAATGACTCTACTATCCAAAGCAATCTACAGATTCAATGCAATCCCTGTCAAACTACCACTGGCATTTTTCACAGCACTAGAACAAAAAATTTCACAATTTGTATGGAAACACAGAAGACCCCGAATAGCCAAAGCAATCTTGAGAAAGAAAAACGGAGTTGGAGGAATCAGGCTCCCTGACTTCAGACTATACTACAAAGCTACATTAATCAAGACAGTATAGTACTGGCACAGAAACAGAAATATAGATGAATGGAACAGAATAGAAATCCCAGAGATAAACCCACGCACATATGGTCACCTTATCTTTGATAAAGGAGGTAAGAATATATAGTGGAGAAAAGACAGCCTCTTCAATAAATGGTGCTGGGAAAACTGGACAGCTACATGGAAAAGAATGAAATTAGAACACTCCCTAACACCATACACAAAAATAAACTCAAAGTGGATTAAAGACCTAAATGTAAGGCCGGACATCATGAAATTCTTAGAGGAAAACATAGGCAGAACACTCTATGGCATAAATCACAGCAAGATCCTTTTTGACCCACCTCCTAGAGAAATGGAAATAAAAACAAAAATAAACAAATGGGACCTAATGAAACTTAAAAGCTTTTGCACAGCAAAGGAACCCAAAAACAAGATGAAAAGACAACCTTCAGAATGGGAGAAAATATTTGCAAATGAAGCAACTGACAAAGGATTAATCTCTAAAATATACAAGCAGCTCATGCAGCTCAATATCAAAAAAACAAACAACCCAATCCAAAAATGGGCAGAAGACCTAAATAGACATTTCTCTTAAGAATATATACAGATTGCTGACAAACACGTGAAAATATGCTCAGCATCACTAATCATTAGAGAAATGTAAATCAAAACTACAATGAGGTATCACCTGACACCAGTCAGAATGGCCATCCTCTAAAAATCTGCAAACAATAAATGCTGGAGAAGTTGTGGAGAAAAGGAACCTTCTTGCACTGTTGGTTGGAATGTAAATTGGTACAGCCACTATGGAGAACAGTTTGGAGGTTCCTTAAAAAACTTAAAATAGAACTACCATATGACCCAGCAATCACACTACTGGGCATATACCCTGAGAAAACCATAATTCCAAAAGAGTCATGTACCACAATGTTCATGGCAGCACTATTTACAATAGCCAGGACATGGAAGCAACCTAAGTGTCCATTGACAGATGAGTGGATAAAGAAGATGTGGCACATATATACAATGGAATATTACTCAGCCATAAAAAGAAATAAAACTGAGTTGTTTGTAGTGAGGTGGATGGACCTAGAGACTGTCATACAGAGTGAAGTAAATCAGAAAGAGAAAAACAAATACTGTATGCTAACACATATATATGGAATCTTAAAAAAAAAAATTCTGAAGAACCTAGGGGCAGGACAGGAATAGAGACACAGATGTAGAGAATGGACTTGAGGACACGGGGAGGGGGAAGGGTACACTGGGATGAAGTGAGAGAATGGCATGGACTTATATATACTACCAAATGTAAAAGAGATAGCTAGTGGGAAGCAGCTGCATGGCACAGGGAGATCAGCTGGGTGCTCTGTGACCACCTAGAGGGGTGGGATAGGGAGGGGTGAGAGGGAGGCCAAGAGGGTGGAGATATTGGGATATATGTATATGTATAGCTGATTCACTTTGTTATAAAGCAGAAACTAACACACCATTGTAAAACAATTATACTCCAATAAAGTTGTTTTAAAATATCCCAATTACATTTTTTTCAGAAAATTTTTTTAAACCCATCCTAAAATCTATACGGAATCTCAAAGGACCCCCAAATGGTGAGAATGATCATGAAAAATAAGGACAAAGTTTTAGGACTCACACTTCCTAATTTCAAAACTTACTACAAAGCTACAGTAATCAAACCAGTGTGGTACTGGCATAAAGACAGACATAGCCCAATGGACTAAAATATGGTCCAGAAATATACTCTCACATATATGATCTAATGATTGTTGACAAGGGTGCCAAGAGCATACAATTGGGAAAAGACAATCTTTTCAACAAATGGTACTGGGAAACTGGATATTCACATGCAAGAGAATGAAGTTGGACCCTTGTCTAATACTGTGTACAAAAACTAACTGAAAATGGATCAGACTTAAATGTAGGACTTTAAACTATAAAACTCTTAGAGGAAAACATAGGGCAAAAGCGTCACAACATTAAAATTGACAGTGATTTCTTGGATATGACACCAAAAGTATAGGCAACAGGGCTTCCCTGGTGGCGCAGTCGTTGAGAGTCCGCCTGCCGATACAGGGGACACAGGTTCGTGCCCCGGTCCAGGAGGATCCCACATGCCACGGAGCAGCTGGGCCCGTGAGCCATGGCCACTGAGCCTGCGCGTCCGGAGCCTGTGCTCTGCAACAAGAGAGACCACAGCAGTGAGAGGCCCGCGTACCAAAAAAAAAAAAAAGTATAGGCAACAAAAGAAAAGAAGAGACAAATTAGACTTCATGAAAATTTTTAAATTTCATGCATCAAAAGACACTATCCCCATATGTATACATATAGCTGATTCACTTTTTTATAAAGCAGAAACTAACACAAAATTGTAAAGCAATTATACTCCAATAAAGATGTTAAAATAAAAAAAGAGGGCTTCCCTGGTGGCGCGGCGGTTGGGAGTCCGCCTGCCGATGCAGGGGACACGGGTTCGTGCCCCGGTCCGGGAGGATCCCACGTGCCGCGGAACGGCTGGGCCCGTGAGCCATGGCCGCTGGGCCTGCGGGTCCGGAGGCTGTGCTCCGCAGCGGGAAGAGGCCGCAGCGGCGAGAGGCCCGCGTACCGGAAAAAAAAAAAAAAAAAAGACATTATCCACAGAATAAAAAGGCAGCCCATAGAATGGGAGAAAACATTTGCAAATTCCTGATAAGGAATTAATACCCAGAATATACAGAGAACTCCTAAAATTCAACAACAAAAAAATAACTAACCTGATGCAAAAATGGGCAAAGGACTTGAATTAACATTTCTCCAAAGGAAATATATAAATGGCCAACAAGCACATGGAAAGGTGCTCAGTATCACAAATCATTAGAGAAATGCAAATCCAAACAACAATGTGATACCACCTCACACACACACACATAGCTATTAGAACAGCTATGATTTTTTAAAAAACAGAAAATAACAAATGTTGGCAAGGATATGGAGAAACTGGAACCCTTGTGCACTGTTGGTGAGAATGTAAAATGGCATAGCTGCTGTGCAAAACAGCTTGGAAGTTCTTCAAAAAATTTAAAAAAGAACTACATATGATCCAGCAATTTCACTTCTGGGTATATACCCAAAAGAATTGAAAGCAGGGTCTTGAAGAGATACTTTTATACCCATGTTCACAGCAACATTATTCACAATAGCTAAAATGTGGAAGCAACTTAAATGTCCATGGATGGATGAATGGATAAGCAAAATGTGGTATATACAGACAATAGAATATTATCCCCCTTAAAAAGGAAAGAAATTGTGACATACGTTACAACTTGGATGAACCTTGATGACATTATGCTAAGTGAAATATTAGTCACAAAAAGATAAATACTGTATGATTCCACTTATATTTAGGTACTTAGAGTTGTCTAATTCACAGAAAGAGAAAGTGGAACGGTGGTTACCAGGTGGGAGGTGGGGGGAGAATAGGGGATTATTGTTTAATGGGGATAGAATTTTGGTTTTACAAGATGAAAAGAGTGATGGGGATGGGTGATGGGGATGGCTGCACAATATTATGAATGAATTTAACATCATTGTACACGTTGAACTGTACATAGGGTTTAACATGGTAAATTTTGCTATGTGTATTTTACGACAGTTTTTTTTTTTTTTTAATTTTAAGTAGAGGAAAGCAAGAGAAAACTAACCCATAAAGAAACTGAAACCCTTCAGGAAAATCTGGAGCCTGTGTCTCTCTCACACCTGTGACCCTCAGGATGGAGCTGCACTTCTGCCTGGCCCAGGACTCAGACAACCTGAAGGGTATCTGCGGGGCTGCAGAAGCAGTTTCTCCACACTAACAAAGTGAGTGTGCAGGTCAGTGACAAGACGCATGGGCCTTGGCTGCACTGGGGCTCTGCACCAGCCTTCCAGGACTGCTGCTTCATGCTTGCTTTCCAAAAACTGTAAACTTTTTAAGACCAACCCTAATCTAGGGGGACACACAGGGAAGGGAAGTCTAAGAAATCCAGTTAGAGCTTAGAAACTTGACACAGACCAAAACCACCACAAACCACTCCTTGTCAACCACTTTGGACCACTTTTAGTTTCCAAATTAGAAAAAGAAAAAGCAATATTATCTTCCACCTAATCCAGTGAAATTATCTCGCATTCGACTTAAAACTTGCCTCCAGAAAGAGGAGATGAAGTCCAACATATCAGTTTAAATATCTTTGGGGGATGTTCATTTCTCTTCTTGATGAATAACACTCAACTTTGGGTATCCTGCATCTTATACACTGTGATACAGTAAATCACCACTAACACATCTTATGTCAGATGGTAGGGGAGTGGGAGGGTGGAAAAAAGAAAAGAATTGGTTAAGGGAGGAGGAGATGGAGATGGTGGGGTAGGAGGACCCTAAGCTCCCCTCCCACCACGAGCACATCAAAGTCACATGTACGTGTAGAGCAGTTCTCACTGAAGACTCACTGGAGGCTGGCGGGATGTATAACCAAGGCTGCAAGGAAGGTCCACACGGAGTCAGGTAGGAAAGGAAGAGGAGCGACTGGGTCGGGAACCACTCCTTAGAGGGACACAGAAGAGGCGGAAGCTTGTACAGTCTTGGAGACCCTCCCTGAGGAGTGAGCACTTCAAGCCACATGTTGGGCTCCCCAGCCCTGGGGTCCACCACCAGGAATATGAGTCCCCTTAGCTGGTTTGAAAACCAGTGGGACTAAGAAGAGGGCTGTAAGAAGCCTAGACTCTGCTCATGCAGAGCACGCACACACCTGCTTACTCCTGGGAACAAGGTGGAGGGAGGAGACTGGAAACATCCAGGGCTCTGGCCAGTTTCCAGCGACAGCCCCACTGCAGGCCCCGCCCGCACTGGGCACATGCTCCAGCCTCTCTTGCTTTGGCGCAGCTCCCCACTAGGGCGAAGGCTGCTGTTGCCAAGGAGGGAGTGGGGTTGGGGGGACAGGGCCGGCTCCGCATCTGAAGGGGCTGAGAACGGCCACTGCTCGCACTTGTGGAGGTGGTGGACTGGGAGCTGTGTCGGGTCTGCTGGGGTGCAAGGGCTGTCCCAGCGCACACACTGGCCCACAACGGGCACCCACTCTGGCCCCTCTTGTCCCAGCTCTGCTCTCCTCGAGGTGAAGGTGCCATTGCTGGGAAGGGGGAGAGTGCGCCCTTAGAGGGACCAGAACCAGATCAGACCCGACCCTCAGGGCTTCTGCCCCAGCAACTTGAGACCTGACCCTTCCCCAGTAGGGGGTTGATGACCCCTGAATAAAGGAGAAGCTCTGGCTCACACCTGGCTTGGGCTCCAGCTCCTCCATCTCCAGCCTCACCACCTACCAAGGTGGTAGCTGCCAGCACACCCTGGGAGCAGATATGACCGGTGCTCACATCAGAGCCAGCTCTCCCACCAAAGGCTCTGGGCACACACAGACCGCATAGGGACACTCCCACACAAGGACACCCCTTCCAGACCAGGAAAGGTGACTGCTTCACCTAATCACATAGATACAGAGAAACTTAAGCAAAATTAAAAGACAGAGTAACTGGTCTCAATTGAAAGAGCAAGAGAAAACCCCTGAAAAAACAGCTAATGAAACAAATAAACAATGTACCAAAGAATTCAAAGCATTAGTCATAAGAATGTTAACTGAACTTGGGAGAATCAACTATACTTTAATTTTAATATATTTATATTAATATATTTATATATAGGTACAAATTTCACATCAGAATAAGGAACCATCTTAGAATTCCGCCTACCCTACTCAGGATCAATCTGTTCTTCTCATGGTCCATGCATGCATGACTCCAAGAACTTGGGCCGTCAGGTTACAAAAATGGACATGGTTTACACCCTAAGACACATGAGGTCATGGGACGATGGTCCAGAATGCTTTCTTAATCTGAAACTACCTCACATAAGCCTACTTTGCTGTGCACGATGCTGCATTTTCCACATCAGACGATGGCTGTGCCATGTTTGTACCCAAGGCCTTCGAGGCTGCTGTCCGTGGTGCTGACTTGGTCCAGCCGTCTGTTTACGCCACTGTCCATGGTTCTGCTTTTGTTTTTCTGCACAGCATAATGATATTTTTTAAAAAACAGACTTTGGGGCTTCCCTGGTGGCGCAGTGGTTGAAAGTCCGCCTGCCGATGCAGGGGACACGGGTTCGTGCCCCGGTCCGGGAAGATCCCACATGCCACGGAGCGGCTGGGCCCGTGAGCCATGGCCGCTGAGCTTGCGCGTCCGGAGCCTGTGCTCCGCAACGGGAGAGGCCACAACAGTGAGAAGCCCGCGTACGGCAAAAAAAAAAAAAAAAAACAGACTTTGTTCTTTTAGAATAGTTTTAGGTTAACAGATAAATTGAGCAGGAAATACAGTGAGTTCCCTATACTCCAGTGCACCCCACATACACCCACAGTCTCACCTATTATTAATATGTTGAATCAGTGTGCTCTATTTGTTATAAATGATGAACCAATATTAATATATTAATATATTATTATTAACTGAAGTCTATAGTTAACATTATGGTGTTACAGTAGTTACTTTATGTGTACAACTCTATGAGTTTTGACAAATGCACAATGTCATTTGCATCCAGAGGCCCCCAGGCTACTGTCCATGGAACTGCCTTGGTCAGATATGCTGTTTAAGCTGCAGACCATGTAGCCACAAATTCAGCATCATACAGTATAATTTTACTGCCCTGATGATCCCCTGTACTTCACCTATTCATTCCTCACCCCTCCCCTGCAAGTCCCTGGCTACCAATGATCTTTCTTCTGTCTGTATAGAGGTGCCTTTCTGAAAATCATACAGTTAGAATCACACAGCATGTAGCCTTCTCCAATTGGCTTCTTTTACTTAGCAATATGCATTTAAGATTCCTCCATGTGTTTTTGTGGCTTGATAGCTTATTTATTTTTTATTAACTTCTTTTTTAACAGCTTTATGGAGGTATAATTGATATATAAAATACCTGCATGTATTTAATGTATACATGAGTTTGGACACATGCATACACCTATGAAACCATCACTACAATCAAGGTAACAGACATATCCATTACCTCTAAAAGTTTCCTTGTGCCTTTGGGTTTATTGTTTTGGAGGTGTGTGTGTGTGTGTGTGTGTAGAACACTTAACATGAGATCTTCTCTCTAAAAAATGTTGAGGTGCACAGTGCAGTGTTGTTACCTCAGGTACTATATCGTATAGCAGATCCTAGAACTTAACTCATTTTGCATTTCTGAAACTTTATACCCATTGAACAGCAAAGGAATCAAAAAATATCACCACAAAAAAAAAATCAATGAAACACAGGGACTTCCCTGGCAGTCCAGTGGTTAAGACTCCCTGCTTCCAGTGCAGGGGGTGCAGGTTCAATCCCTGGTCAGGGAACTAAGATCCTGCATGCAGTGTGATGCAGCCCCAAAAAAAAAAAATCAATGAAACACAAAGTAAGGGAACAAGAAAGAAAAAGAGGAACAAAATAACTACAAGATAGAGAGAAAACTATTAACAAAATGGTGATAGTAGGCATTTTCCTACCAATAATTACTTTAAAAGTAAATGGTTAAATTATCCAGTCAAAAGATATAGGGTGGCTGAATGGAGGAAAAACAAGACCCAGCTATGTGCTGTCCACAAGAGACTCACTTTAGATTTAAACACACACATGGGCTGAAAGTGAAGGGATGGAAAACAGTGTTCCGTGAAAATGGTAAACAAAAGAAAGCTGGGACGGGCACATTTAGCCAAAACAGACTCTAAAGTCAAAAACAGTCACAGAGACTAAGAAGGACATTATACAATGATGAAAGGATCGATTCAACAGAAACAGATAGCTCATTTCTCTTTATTGCAAAATACTATCCCATTGTCTGGATGTACCACACTATTAATCCAGCTCACCTACTGAGGGACATGTTGGTTGCTTCCAAGTTTGGGCAATTATGAGCACAGCATCTATAAACATTTATCAACTATAAACATCTGTGTGCAGGTTTTGAGGAGGACATAAGTTTTCAGCCATTTGGATAAATATCTAGCAGTGCAGTTGTCGGTTTGTATGGTAAGATTATGTGTAGATTTTTAAGAAACTGCCAAAGTGGCTTCCAAACTGGCTGCGCCATGCTGCGCTCCACCAAGAGTGGGTGAGCGTTCCCGCGGCTCCACCTCCTCTCCAGCGTTTGGAATGCTGCGCTCCACCAAGAGTGGGTGAGCGTTCCCGCGGCTCCACCTCCTCTCCAGCGTTTGGAACTGTCAGGGTGTTTGTTCCTTGTTTCCAGATTTCCACCATTTTAAAGCTGTGTAGTGGTATGTCACTGCTGTTTAAATTCGCAGTCTCTAATGACATGTGATATGGAGCATCTTGTCATGTACTTATCTGTGTCTGTAAGTCTCCTGCGGTGAGAGGTCTGCTCAGATCTTTTGCTCATGTTTAAATCGGGTTGTTTGTTTCCTCACTGTTGGATTTTAACAGTGCTCTGCACATTTTGGACACAGCTGCGTGTTTTGCATGTTTCTAGACATCTGTGGCTTGTGTTTTCATTCTCTTGACTGTCTTTCGCAGGCAGACACTTTTCATTTTAAGTAAGTTCAGCTAATGAATTTTTCTTTTTCATGAAGTGTGCTTTTGGTGTTGTATCTAAAATCTCATTGCCAACACCATGATCACCTAGATTTTCTGCTATTTTCTAGAAGTTCCATAGTTTTATGTTTTATATTTAGGTCAATGAGTTAATTTTGTGACTGCTGTTAAGTTTACACTTAGGTTTATTTTGTGCATGTGGACATCCAGATGTTTCAGCACCATCTGTTGAAAAGACTACCCCTTCTCCATCAAATTACCTTTGCTCCAGTCCACTTGGAGGTGGACCTGGGTGGGGAGAGGTCACCCCTTACCTGAGCTCCTTAGGTGATTCTAGAATGTTCTGTCGCTGAGGGGGACATGCAATCAGATGGCCTAAGCTATGCGAAGAAAAATTATTTCTAACAGAATTCTGCACCCAAACTGATAATAAAATGTAAGGGTAGAATAAAGACATTCTCAGACATGTGGGATCTCAAAAACCTTTCCCTCCAGACATCCTCTCTCAGCAAGCCAAAGCGGACGGCCCTCAGATCTGAGCTCTCCACGTCAGCTCCCCTGGGTCTCCAGCCTGAGGGCCGCCCTGCACATTGTGGATTACCACCGTGTGAGCCACGGCCTTATAGTAAATCTCCTTCTAGATACAGATGAGACAGAGACAGAGACAGACACAGGTACAGACATAGGTGCATCCTATTGATTCTGTTTCCCTGGAGACTAATATGTCCTGAGACACAATGGAGTTTTCTTCCAACCCAAAGGAACCAACTGACTCCAGAGAGGATGGGAGGGCAGGTCCACTGCACTTAGCAGCAGTCCTGAAGAGGGGGTCAAAGTTGCACTGGAAAGCCAGATGGAGAGCCCAGCACCAAGGCCTGATTAAGTCTAAAGGCCATGTTTCCATACGTACAATGTGAGAATGCTAAGTTCTAAGCATTGGGTCCGTTCTGTTCCCTGGCGGCATTTTTCTTTCTAAATGGTGCGTAAAGTAATGGAGCACCGTGCAAGGCACTGCATCTTGGATATGAAGGACGATGGGTGTCACAAACCTGCTGAAAAGTGGGGCGGGCACTTGTAATCTGCACTGGGTGCCCACCAGGCACACGAGCTTCTCGAGAAGGTGGCCTCCATGTGGTCCTGCTATGGGCAGCTGGAGCCCTTCTCCACCTTTAGAGACAAAATGTAGAGACTCCCCCTAGGAAAGAATTCTTTCTCTAGGATTCTTTCTCTAGGAAAGAATACTGTGTTACCGGGGCTCTTGCACTTGGCTCGGCTGTGAAGGTGAGTCCCGCCGTCGGGAGGAATGTGGCAACCTTCCACGCTTGAGGCAGGGGAAGGGGACCAATCAACGCCCCACGCCCACGCCCAGACACAAAGGTCACAGCCAAGGGGCTGCGCTCTCCTCCTGGTCACCGCTGGTCCTGCACCGCGACACGTGTCACTGTCTTCACGGCAGCTGCGCCGTCTTGGGGAAGGGCTCACACATCGCGGAGCCACTGTCCTAACAACAGTGCCACGCCTGACAAATTCCAGCTCAGTTAGCTGGGCGGGAGCCTCCACCAGGCGATGGCGAGTGCTCTGAAGTCACCAGACAACAAACCTCAGCGTGCAGAGCCGTCTGTGAGCCCCCAGGGAGGGGTTAACCCACATTCTCTCCCGGAACCTCCCCCGGCCACTGCTCCTTCAGTCCTCGGGAGCCCCTCCCACGCCCACACCTTCCTTCCCAGTGAGCTGCGGGCCCCCTCTGCACCAGGAGAGAGCCCCCACCCCCAGGGAGCCGGGGGAGCAAGACCCAGGCAGCAGCATCTGGCCAACCTTTGGCCCATTCCACCTGCAGCTGCTGCCGCTGGGCGCGCAAGAACACAAGCGCCGAGTCTCCTTCTGTAAATGCGCAACCGCCCTGCTTGCGCCTGCACGTCTACGGGTCCCACCGCGGACTCAGCAGCCTCGCTGCTCCAGGACAGAGCCCACCCACCGTGCGGCTGCCATCGCCCACCAAGCAGCCTGCTTGCGTGTCCTGGCGGGTCTCAGCCCAGGGTGGACTCTGCCGCGGGGGCCGCTGCCCCATCGTGGGAGGCGGGGTGCAGCGGGGGTCGGGGAACCAGGCCTAACTCTGCCTCGGCCGCATCCACGTGACGGGCGGAGGGGCCGGCCCAACGGGGTGCTAACGGCACCCTGGTCGTCAATCTCTACAGGGATGGGGCAGGGACGGGGTTTTCTGATTCTCAAGACTCTGGGTGCAGCCCAGCGGGAGCCCCAGGAGCCGGCGCCCACCCACGCTTAGTGGATTGAGAGCAGTCGAGAAGGACGCAGTGGGGGGAGTGCTTGCTGACACGGGTGTGGGCCAAATGTGGGGAGCCCCAGATGTGCCCCTCTGAGGTAAGAATTATTCTGAGCCATGGGCAAGTTAAAAAGCAAACAAGAAAAACCCTCGCCTCCCACCTTCCACCGGGAGGGGCAGGGCGATTCCTCAGGGCGCAGCAGGCCCTTATCAGCCCGTCACCACTGGAGGGTGTTCAGGTTAAGCCCGACTCATGCCTCCCCACACCTGCATCTGCCTTCCCACGTACCCGGGCCCAGGAGCTCAAAGTCCCCTTCCTCTGTCTTGTCACTTGTCTGGAACAGCGCCAACCTTCCTGCCGGGACATACCCTGAGCTCCGTGTGCACGCGCGCGCGTTCTTAAATTTCTGGCCGCTCCCTCTGGGTGACCTGTCAGGTCACGATGGTCCAATGCCTATTAGAAGGAAAGAGAAAGTACTTTAGGAAGCCAGTCAGCCATGAAAAGGTCAAGGAAGTAACCCAAGAGAAAGAAGAAAACGCAGCTCTTCATGATGCCTTGTGGAGGTGTTTAGAAAGTTTACTAACAGAGGCCCCTTCACTCCTGAGGGGCAATCCCTGCTGGGACAACATTTCATCAGCCAGCCTGCCCCTGATATCAGGCAAAACCCCAAAAGTCACAGTTAGGCCCACAAACCCCTATGCACCAGCTCGCAGAGGTGGTCTTGCGGGTATTTAATAATCAAGATCAACCGGAGGGGGGAGAAGGAACTCAGCATGAGTAGAGGCATGTCAGAGCTCAAGCTCAGCTGATAGCCCAGCTGTCAGCCACGTTTTGCAAACTCGGGAGAACCCAAAGGACACAAGAAAGTTCAAGCATCAGTCCGGAAGTAAGACCAGAAAAGGGGAATGCTTCAAATGCAAGCCGACTGGCCATTGGGCCCATGAATGCCAGAAGGAGACCCCAGGCCATGCCCAGTCTGCAAGCAGACGGGTCAGCAGAGTGGGACTGCCCTCGGTCCCGAAGGGGAAGGGGGGTTCCTGCTCCTGGGATGGCCATGCTGGACGACTGAGTCAGCCCGGGGATTCTGGCAGCTCCCCCCAACGAGATGTCCATCTCCATCAAGGGGCCCCGGGCGTCCTTGACGTGGCAGGTAGCAAGATCGACTTTTTAGTCCATACGGGAGCCTCTTACTCTGTCCTGATTTCTCACACTGGCCTCTTTCCTCTAAAAGCTGCACTGTAACTGGTGTCGACGGAAAGCCCCTCACCCGTTACTTCACTGGGCCTCTCGTTTGCCGGCTTCAACAGCCTTTGAGCTCGCATGCCTTTCTGCTTGTCCCCGAAAGCCCCAGCCCACTGCTGGGGAGAGAGCTTCTGGGATCCCTTGGGGCCATATTATGAGTAGGAGACCCTGAGCAACCCCTTATTTTGACCCTAACTGAGGCTAATGAGAAGAGGGAGCTAGATCCTATCCCTAAGCACATCTCTGCAGATACGGCGACCCCTGAGAAGGCCGTCAACGTGCTAGCTGCTGCCCAAGGGGGAATGTGCGCCATGTTAAAGGAACAACGCTGGTTTTGGGTAAACCAAACAGGTCAAGTCCAAAAAGGTACTCAGGGCTTCTTATCTGAGGCCTCTCACTCAGGGAGCAGGCAGCCCAGGGGTGGCTCTCACCTGGCCCTTGTTCTCTCGGTTCCTTCCACTCATAGGACCTTGAACCTCTACCTTTCCTCTTCTCCTCTTTGGCCCATGTCTGTTTATCCTCTTAGAAAGATTTGTCTCCTCTACATTATGGCAATTCCATGTGAAGATGATGGGATGCAGGGATTCCAGCCGCTCCCTGAAACAGATCCTGTCAGGGTGGCAGCGGAACTCACCCTGGGGCCCCGTAACAAGGCAGGCGAGAGTTCTGTGGGCCCAGTTAGGCAGGGCCCATGAGCCCAATACCAGCCCGAAGAAGCTACAGAAGAGGGGCCATCGCCCTGATCCTGCCAATAAAGGCTTCTTGGGCCCACACATCTCAGGGGCGATTTGAGGCAGGAGACAGACGGGCCCAGCACAGGAATCAGATCAACCTCTGTCTCCTAACTTTTCCTAGTAAAATTCATTAAAGAATCCCTTGCCACCTGAGCACACCTTGGGGAGGTGCCTGTGGTCCCTGGGGAGCAGGAGGTTCCCCACCCCGAGGACGTGGACAAGGGGCCAGAGGGAAGGGGGCAGAGGCCCGCTCTGGGCCCCGAGGACCCAAGTGTCCAGCCAGGCTCCGCCTCAAGAGTCCTTCAATGCCCACTGAGACCCCGGTTCAGGCTCCACCACGCCTGCGCCACTGGCCTCCAGCCCAGACTCACCGCCCCTCCCCACATGAAGGTAAAGGCAACAGTCCCCATCCCCGTGAGCAAACCCTGAGGGGCTCATTCAGTGGTCAGTGCAGGAGGCCGCAGGAACACAGCTGCACAAGCACCAGGGTGGAGGCCGGCATCAGCCTCCTGGGGCCCCAGTCACCACCCAGCCGTCCACCCACTGAGCTCACGCAGACAGGCCAGTCCTCAGGCCCCATCCCGCCAGCCTGCCCGGACGTCCCGATGAATAAGCGATAGCTGTCTGGGGCTGGCCGCCACCGTCCTCGAGAAGAAACCTGGGAGCCGTGCAGGCAGGAGCCACAGGCACCAGGGAGAGGGCCGGCTGGCCAAGCACAGTGGTGGGCATGGGCTGAGCCTCCTCCTGAGGGTAAAGAGCTGGAGAAGCCCACCCACAAGGGGCTCTGAAGTCCCGTGGAAACGGGGCAGAGCACATGTGACACAGGGCAGGACTCCTTCATATACGAAGAGCACTCGGCAACCAATGACAAGAAAGAAATGTGAGCAGTGGGTCCTGCACTGTAAGGAAAAACCGAGTGGCCAATAACAGGAAGAAAAGGTTTCAATTATTAGGAAAGGTAAAATAAGGAGGAAACTAGGGGCAGTGAGTGACCTTCTTGGCCTCTGAGGGCCTGTGAGCAGTTAAGACCATTCTTCAGGGCCCGGTGGCCTCCTTCCCAGCATACGAGTGCCCAGACTCTGTTGACAGGAGAGTCCACTTGCGGCAAAGGCCCTTCTGAGAGCCGCCATCTGCGCTGGGAGACCAGGCGTCCCAAGGACTCCGACACGGACCATGCAGCCTGCTGGGGTCGGGCATAGAAAACCCAGGATTGGGCAACTCTGAGGCTTGTCCAGAGAGCCTGAGTGTTTGGTTCCAATAGAACATGAGAGGGGCAGTAGAGCACTTCACACAAGGTTAAGGGCGCAGCCCTGCTCTGCTCTGCCCCCTCACACCGACACTCCCTGGGGATCTGCTCCGGAGGCGGGCAGGATGTCCTGGGGATCTGTGCTGGGGGAGGTGGCTGTGGTGCCCATCAGAGTTCAGAGGCCCAGAGGGCTCAGGCGAGGGGCCTATTACCCAGGGTGCTGTGGGCCGAGCAGACATATTCCCTCAGGAGGGTGGAGCCGTGATGGCCGGGGTTCCCACTCTGTCCCCTGGGTCCCTGGGCCCCACTCACCACACCACAAACACCAAAATAATGCATCTCTGTGGCATCTGGACTTCCCCAGGCCCTCTGAGACAGAAAACACCAAAAGAAAAGGGAACTTCAGGAAGCAAGCCATGCCGCTGGGTTTCAGTCCTGTTCTTAGTATTTGCAGGGTTGTGGACAAGGAGTTCACACTTCCAGGAACTGGTTACCAGTCCTAGGAAGCAGGGCTGCAGACACAGAGCACAGCCCTGAAGAGCCACATCTGCCTGGGGCCAGAGCAGGGAGGGGGCGTGGAGCCCTGGGCTGCAGGGGAGCGAGGCCAGCAACCCAAGCCTTGGTGAGTGGGGTCTGAGAGGACCAGGGCAGGCAGTGGAATGGAGCCACGGAGGGAAGACTGGCCTCGGGGACCCACAGAGCGGCAGGAGCAGCCCAGCGGGCACGGGGAAGGCGGGCTGCCCAGGGCTCACGTGCTGCCCAGGGCAGGGACTAGGGAGCCCAGGCAGGGGCGTGTCCACACCAACAGGGCTGGAAACACAGGGGCGGCAGAGCTCGGTGGGGCTGCTTGGCCTTCGAGGACCGTGATGGGCTGGGGGACGGGAGCCTCAGGGCTTCGCTCAGCCAGATGTACTGCAGGCACAGGGCTGGGCTGGGGCTGAGGACGAGGCCAGGATGGACAGGTGGCTCTGAGCGAGGACAGAGGGAGGACGCTGGCTAGCACAGGGGAAGGAAAGCCCCCCCCCCATGGCGGGGGGCTGAGGGTCCGGTCCAGGACAGTGGGGCCTGCTTGAGTCCCAGGGCAGTGGCAGGCGGGGTGGCGGTGGGCTCTGGGCTGGGGCCGGGACCCAGGACAGCGGGAGCGCCGGGAGCACAGCAGGCAGGGCTGGCCTGGGCTCCTGTGTGCCCCGAGCTGGCCGCACAGGGGAGGGGCTGAGCACGCAGCTGCACAGGCTACAAAGGGGCAGGGGAAGCCAGGGCCTGAGGGCCGGGAGCAGGGACTGGGGGCCGGGAGCGGGGAGGCAGAGGGCAGGTGACCCGGCAACTGGAGGGAGAAACGACCAGAGCAGGATGCCGGGGTGGTGGGAGAAAGAGGGTGAAGCTTGGAAGGCCAGGAGCTCCTCTGGGAGGGGCCCACGGTGCGACAGGGGCTCTGCCAGGGGAGAGGGGTTGAACACAGGGTGGGCACCTAGCGACTCCAGGGAACAGAGCTCAGCCCTGGGAACGAAAGGAGGCAGGAGGGAAGCTGCACTAGGGTGAGGGCTCGGGGATGGGCCAGAGGGGCAGGTGTGCTGAGGGCCAGAGCTCCAGGGACAAGTGGCAGGGAGGCAGCAGGTGAGCAGGGGGCTGGGAGGGCAGGGGGCTGCCTGGGAGCTTTGGGGGAGCAGGTAGAGCTAGTGTAGGTGAACCTGGGGCAGGGAGGGCCGGGGGCTGCCCGGGAGCTTTGGGGGAGCAGGTAGAGCTAGTGTAGGTGATCTGGGGCTGGGGGGGTAGGGGGCTGCCCGAGAGCTTTGGGGGAGCAGGTAGAGCTAGTGTAGGTGAACCTGGGGCAGGGAGGGCAGGGGGCTGCCTGGGAGCTTTGGGGGAGCAGGTAGAGCTAGTGTAGGTGACCTGGGGCTGGGAGGGCAGGGGACTGCCTGGGAGCTTTGGGGGAGCAGGTAGAGCTAGTGTAGGTGAACCTGGGGCAGGGAGGGCAGGGGGCTGCCCGGGAGCTTTGGGGGAGCAGGTAGAGCTGGTGTAGGTGAGCCTGGGGCTGGGGGGGTAGGGGGCTGCCCGAGAGCTTTGGGGGAGCAGGTAGAGCTAGTGTAGGTGAACCTGGGGCTGGGAGGGCAGGGGGCTGCCTGGGAGCTTTGGGGGAGCAGGTAGAGCTAGTGTAGGTGAACCTGGGGCAGGGAGGGCAGGGGGCTGCCCGGGAGCTTTGGGGGAGCAGGTAGAGCTGGTGTAGGTGAGCCTGGGGCTGGGGGGGTAGGGGGCTGCCCGAGAGCTTTGGGGGAGCAGGTAGAGCTAGTGTACGTGAACCTGGGGCTGGGAGGGCAGGGGGCTGCCCGGGAGCTTTGGGGGAGCAGGTAGAGCTAGTGTAGGTGACCTGGGGCTGGGGGGTCAGGGGGCTGCCTGGGAGCTTTGGGGGAGCAGGTAGAGCTAGTGTAGGTGAACCTGGGGCAGGGAGGGCAGGGGGCTGCCCGGGAGCTTTGGGGGAGCAGGTAGAGCTAGTGTAGGTGACCTGGGGCTGGGAGGGCAGGGGGCTGCCCGAGAGCTTTGGGGGAGCAGGTAGAGCTAGTGTAGGTGAACCTGGGGCAGGGAGGGCAGGGGGCTGCCCAGGAGCTTTGGGGGAGCAGGTAGAGCTAGTGTAGGTGACCTGGGGCTGGGAGGGCAGGGGGCTGCCTGGGAGCTTTTGGGGAGCAGGTAGAGCTAGTGTAGGTGACCTGGGGCTGGGAGGGCAGGGGGCTGCCTGGGAGCTTTTGGGGAGCAGGTAGAGCTAGTGTAGGTGACCTGGGGCAGGGAGGGCAGGGGGCTGCCCGGGAGCTTTGGGGGAGCAGGTAGAGCTAGTGTAGGTGAGCCTGGGGCTGGGGGGGTAGGGGGCTGCCCGAGAGCTTTGGGGGAGCAGGTAGAGCTAGTGTAGGTGAACCTGGGGCTGGGAAGGCAGGGGGCTGCCCGGGAGCTTTGGGGGAGCAGGTAGAGCTAGTGTAGGTGACCTGGGGCTGGGGGGGCAGCGGGCTGCCTGGGAGCTTTGGGGGAGCAGGTAGAGCTAGTGTAGGTGAACCTGGGCCAGGGAGGGCAGGGGGCTGCCCGGGAGCTTTGGGGGAGCAGGTAGAGCTAGTGTAGGTGACCTGGGGCTGGGAGGGCAGGGGGCTGCCTGGGAGCTTTGGGGGAGCAGGTAGAGCTAGTGTAGGTGACCTGGGGCTGGGAGGGCAGGGGACTGCCTGGGAGCTTTGGGGGAGCAGGTAGAGCTAGTGTCAGTGAACCTGGGGCAGGGAGGGCAGGGGGCTGCCCGGGAGCTTTGGGGGAGCAGGTAGAGCTGGTGTAGGTGAACCTGGGGCTGGGGGGGTAGGGGGCTGCCCGAGAGCTTTGGGGGAGCAGGTAGAGCTAGTGTAGGTGAACCTGGGGCAGGGAGGGCAGGGGGCTGCCTGGGAGCTTTGGGGGAGCAGGTAGAGCTAGTGTAGGTGAACCTGGGGCAGGGAGGGCAGGGGGCTGCCCGGGAGCTTTGGGGGAGCAGGTAGAGCTGGTGTAGGTGAGCCTGGGGCTGGGGGGGTAGGGGGCTGCCCGAGAGCTTTGGGGGAGCAGGTAGAGCTAGTGTAGGTGAACCTGGGGCTGGGAGGGCAGGGGGCTGCCCGGGAGCTTTGGGGGAGCAGGTAGAGCTAGTGTAGGTGACCTGGGGCTGGGAGGGCAGGGGGCTGCCTGGGAGCTTTGGGGGAGCAGGTAGAGCTAGTGTAGGGGAGCCTGGGGCTGGAGGGCAGGGCGCCAGGGGCTGCCTCAGGGCTTCTGGGGAGCAGGTAGAGCTAGTGTAGCTGAGCCTTGGGCTGGGAGTGCAGGGGCCTTCCTGGGAGCTTTTGGGGAGCAGGTAGAGCTTCTGCAGGTGAGTACGGGGCTGGGAAGGTAGGGGGCTTCCTAGTAGCATTGGGGGAGCAGGTAGAGCTAGTGTAGGTGAGCCTGGGGCTGGGAGGGCAGGGGGCTGCCCTGGAGCTTTGGCGGAACAGGTAGAGCTTCTGCAGGTGAGCACGGGGCTGGGAGAGCAGGGGGCTGCCTGGGAGCTTTGGGGGAGCAGGTAGAGCTAGTGTAGGTGAGCCTGGGGCTGCGGGGGTAGGGGGCTGCCCGAGAGCTTTGGGGGAGCAGGTAGAGCTAGTGTAGGTGAACCTGGGGCTGGGAGGGCAGGGGGCTGCCCGGGAGCTTTGGGGGAGCAGGTAGAGCTAGTGTAGGTGACCTGGGGCTGGGGGAGCAGGGGGCTGCCTGTGAGCTTTGGGGGAGCAGATAGAGCTTCTGTAGGTGAACACGGGGCTGGGAGTGTAGGGGGCTTCCCAGGAGCCTTGGTGGAGCAGGTAGAGCTAATGCAGGTGAGCCTGGGTCTGGGAGGGCAGGGGGCTGCCCATGAGTTTTGGGGGAGCAGGGAGAGCTTCTGCAGGTGAGCCCGGATCCAGGATGGCAGGGGGCTGCCTGGGAGCTTTGGGGGAGCCGGTAGAGCTAGTGTAGCTGAGCCTGGGACTGGGTGGGCAGGGGGCTGCCCGGGAGCTTTGGGGAACCAGGTAGAGCTAGTGTAGGTGACCTGGGGCTGGGAGGGCAGGGGGCTGCCCGGGAGCTTTGGGGGAGCAGGTAGAGCTTGTGCAGGTGAGCCTGGGCCTGGGAGGGCAGTGGGCTGCCCAAGAGCATGAGGGAGCAGGTAGAGTTTCTGCAGCTGAGCATGGTGGGTGGAAGGGTAAGGGGCTGCCCCAGGAGCTTTGGGGTAGCAGGTATGCCTTGTGCAGGTGAACAGGAGCCTGGGAGGGGATGGGACTGCCCTGGGAGCTTTGGGGAGCAGGGAGAGCTTGTGCAGGTGAGCAGGGGTTTGGGAGGACAGGGACCTGCCCAGGACCTCAGCAGACCAGGTACTGGGGTGAGCAGGTGAGTAGGCAAGTGTCATAGGGTGCAGGGACCGTTGGTGCTGTGGGCCCAGCGCTCCAGGGACAGTAGGCAGTCCGACGCCAGCTGAGCAGATGACATGAGGGTACAGCATCCCTGAGCTGAGCCCAGAGACCTGAGCCTAGGGGACTGGCAGGGCAGGACGCAGGGCAGCTGGCAGTGGGGGCAGAGCAGGGAGTCCTACAGGAGAGCGGGCTGGGGGCCCCCCTGGGGTGTGCGGAGGGCCCAGGGCAGGAGAGAAGGGACGCAAGGGCAGGGACGACTCAGGCCTGAGACGGTGAACCGGAGCTCAGATGAGCAGAGGCTAGACACTCGATGGACAGGAAGCCCGGGCTCAGCTGAGGGGCCAGGATGAGGGGTGGAGGCAGGTGAGGGAGCATCTAGAGGAGGGGAACCTGAGTGCCCTGAGAAAGGAGAGCAGCCTTTCCGCTGGAGCTGAGGGGGCTGGTAAGGCCGGGCGCAGGGGGCTACCCCAAGAACTCAGGGGAGCAGGCGGGGTTGTGCAGGGCAGCAGGGGGCTGCGAGGGCAGGGGCTGCCCACGAGCCCTGGGGTCAGGGGACGAGGGCCTGAGCTAAAGGTGCTTTGGTCTGGTGGGAGGGGCCAGGCGGACGGCAAGGCCGGGTGGAGAGAGGACCATGGGAGGGAAGGTCTCTGGGGCTGAAGGGGCACGGGCGACCCTGAGGGGACCCAGTGGGCCGCAGTTCTTGTACCCAGGGTCCCAACCCTGTTCCAGGAGACTGTAGGAGCTGGGACAGGAGGGGTGAATGTGCAGAAGTGAGGTGGGGTTGACAGGGCAGTGGACTTGGCAGAGGGGAAACGAGGGGCTCTTTAGGGGCTCAGACGGGTCTGCATACCTGGGCTGCGCAGAGCAGGGTCAGAGGGGACAGGTCCAGCCGGGGAATGGGGCTTGGGGTGCCAGCACCCTGCAGGAGGAGAAGGCCAGGGGCAGTGCAAGGCTCCCGGGGATGCCAATGGGCAGAGTGATCCAGAACACACAGGCCCTGGGTGGCAAAGAGCAGGCCAGGACAAGGGGACAGGAGCAGAGCAGGGCAGTGGGCTCAGGGAGCAGTAGCCACTGGTCAGGGCTCAGACCGAGGGCCTGATCAGGCCAGACACCCACAGGAGGGTAGGGACCCCGGGGATCTGTTAGACCCTGGGCTCAGTGGTCACCCAGCACTGGCCCCCAGCTGTGTCTGGGGCCCACAGCTGCAGACGCAGGGACCTGGGGTGGGAGACAGCCATGCTGGGCCGCTGGTCTTCAGACACGCTGGAAGCACAAGGTCACTGGGCTCAGCAATGGCCCAGGCCTGCACGCCTGATGCCCTGCCTGGACCCTCGCAGGGGTGAGGCCCTGGCAGTCACACGGCCTCCTCCCTCACAGTCTCCGTCAAGGCCCCGGAAGTCTACACTCTGGATTCCAGCTGTGGGAGCACAACCGGCTCCACAGTGGTCGTGGGCTGCCTGGTCTCGAGCTACATCCCTGAGCCAGTGACCGTGACCTGGAACTCGGGCATCCTACCCAGCAGCGTGCACACCTTCCCATCCGTCCGAGGGTCCTCGGGGCTGTACTCTCTCAGCAGCACTGTGACCGTGCCTGCCAGCACCTCGTCCGGCAAGACCTTCACCTGCAACGTAGCCCACCCGGCCAGCAGCACCAAGGTGGACAAGCGCATCGGTGAGAGGACGGGCCGCAGGGAGGGTGTCCACTACGAGACAGGCCCGGGGTCAGCCCTCCCACCTGAACGGACCACACACCAGGGATGGTGAATCCCACCCAGGGTGTCACGGGAGGCCTGTCTCTCTCCCTCACCTGAAGGCCTCCCAGGCTCAGGGAGGGGGTCCTCTGGGCGTTTCCACCAGGTCCAGGGTGGGCACAGGCTGGACGCCTCCCCCAGCCCCTGGGGCCACAGAGTGGGCACAGGTCTCACCTGCCAAAACCTGCCCCTGCCCTAAGCCCAGCCCCAGGCCGTCCCCAACCCCGGTAACCTCCAGTCTGTTCTCTGCAGAGTTCAAGGTCTGCAAAGATCCCAAATGCCCCAAGTGTCCCGAATGCCACAAGTGTCCCGAATGCCAACAGTGTCCCAAATGTCCACGTAAGTCAGCCGGCCTCATCCTACGCACCTCGGGGGTGGACCTCGCCCAGGCGTGGCCTTGGGGCTTGGGGGAAGGGGATGGATGGGTGCCCAAGAGGAGGTCTACCCAGGGGCTGACTCCCTACCGTGTCTCCCCAACCAGCCCCTGAGCTCCCAGGAGGACCGTCCGTCTTCATCTTCCCCCCGAAACCCAGGGACACCCTCACAATATCCCAAACTCCCGAGGTCACCTGCGTTGTGGTTGACGTGGGCCACGAGGACCCCGATGTCCAGTTCTCCTGGTATGTGGACGATGTAGAGATGCGTACGGCCAAGACGAAGCCAAGGGAGGAGCAGTTCAACAGCACCTACCGTGTGGTCAGCGCCCTGCCCATCCTGCACCAGGACTGGCTGAAGGGAAAGGAGTTCAAGTGCAAGGTCAACAACAAAGGCCTCCCGGCCCCCATCGAGAGGACCATCTCCAAGGCCAAAGGTGGGTCAGGTGGACGGGCGCAGGAGGGTCCCTGGGGGCCAAGAGCAGTGACCATCGTGCTAACAGCCATACCTCTCCCCACAGGGCAGCCCCGGGAGCCGCAGGTGTACGTACTGGCCCCACCGCGGGAAGAGCTGGCCAAGAGCTCGGTCAGCGTCAGCATAACCTGCATGGTCACCGACTTCTACCCGAGCGACATCGATGTGGAGTGGCAGAGAAACGGGCAGCCGGAGCAAGAGGAAAACTATGGCACGACCCCACCCCAGCTGGAGGCCAACGGGTCCTTCTTCCTGTACAGCAAGCTCAGGGTGGACAAGAAGAGCTGGCAGCGGGGAGACACCTACACGTGTGTAGTGTTGCACGAGGCTCTACACAATCACAACACGCAGAAGTCCATCACCCAGTCTTCGGGTAAATGAGCCCCACGGCATTGTTGCCCCAGCGAGCCCTCCCTCCCCTTGGGCTCTCAGGGTCCAGCGAGGACGCCTGAGCCCCAGCCCTGTGTACATGCCTCCCGGGCGCCATGAAATAAAGCGCCCAGCGCCGCCCTGGGACCCGCAACGCTGTCATGGTTCTTTCCGAGCAGAGCCCTGGGGCACGCGGGCCTGCATGGGGCAGGGGGGGCCCGGCTCTGGGTCACAGTTTGTCACCACCAGTGCGGGAGAGCTGACCCCCTCAGGGCCGGACCCAAGTGTGCGGGCCTGCGCAGGCCGCTTGGGGGCTGCCCGAGGCCGGGGAGGGCCCCTCCCGGAGGGGACAGCTGCTCCGGCCGCCCTCCACCCCGCAGCTGCTGGGGCTGGAGTGTGTGCCCAGAATGGGAGAAGCCCACCAGAGACCCTCAGGAGAATGAGTGCCCACTTCTTCCCGCCCCTGTTCCAGCCCAAGCTGTGGGACACTGGCCGTCCTCGTCCCCACATTCCTGTCCCCGGCTCCAGAGTCCGCGTGCTGGCTCTCTGCCCTCACGGGGGCCACACACAGCCCGGGGTGGAGGGATGGCCCTGCTGCACTGTCAGGCACGGGAGATCAGGACCCCCGCCCCTCAGGCCAGGTGGCTCTGCCCTGCTTGTCCCTGCCAGGGGCCAGGCCTGTGCACTCATGGGGACCCGCATCCCTGTGCCCACAAGGGGCAGAGGCAAGCAGCCCTGAGTGCCCAGGGAGGGACCCTCCATACGCACCCGTGGACACTGAGCCCAGAGCCATTGAAAACAAGCCCCCCACTGAGCCACACCAGCCGGCACACCACCGCCTTCATCCACATGCACTCACCTGCCCGCGCACACACGTGTGCAGTGCACCCACCACAACACCCACATGCGTGCACACACGCGGGCCTTGCACACGGGCCCTCCCACAGGGCAGCCGCACAGACGCACACCCGACCACAGAGCTGGGTCTCATGAGCCCTCACCGTAGACCCCAGGCTGGTCCCCACCCTCCAACGCCCACGGGACAGAGACCAGCACTGTGCTGCCCCTTCCCTGGGCCAGGGCCCACAGCCCACACGCTCTGCTGACACTCCCGCCCTCCGGGTCTGGCCCCCAGCGGGAGAGGCGGCCGGGGCCTGAGCCACTGTCCTGCGGGGGGTCCGGGCGCCCTCCCCGCAAGCGCCCCAGCTCAGCGCACAGCACAGGGGAGGGAGCAGGACCCACTGGCCAGGCCGAGACGGGGGCCCAGGCTGGAGGAATGGGGGGCTGGGGCCGGTGCTCAGCGGCTGTCCTCAGGTGCCTCTGGCCCGGCCCACCGGGGCATCCCGCCACCACCGCGCCACACTGGGAGCCGCGCTGCGAGGCCCCATGAACCCAGCCCTGCCCCCGGGGGCAGGCACAGCACTGACCCCACCCTCCCTGTGCAGAGCTGCTGCTAGAGGAGGAGACCTGTGCTGATGCCCAAGACGGGGAGCTGGACGGGCTGTGGACGACCATCTCCATCTTCATCACCCTCTTCCTGCTCAGCGTGTGCTACAGCGCCACCGTGACGCTCTTCAAGGTGGGCGGGCCGGCCCCGCGGCGCCCTCGCTGTCCCCACTGTGTCTCCTCCTGGCCCCCGGCCCCTCACTGTCCCTCAAGTCCCCTCACTGTCCCCTCACAGACCCTCACTGTCCTTCACTGCCCCTCACTGTCCCCTCACTGCCCCTCACTGTCCCTCAAGTCCCCTCACTGTCCCCTCACAGTCCCTCACTGTCCCTCACTGTCCCTCACGGGCCCTCACTGTCCCTCAAGTCCCCTCACTGTCCCCTCACAGACCCTCACTGTCCCCTCACAGTCCCCTCACAGACCCTTCACCTTCCCTGACTGTCCGTCACTGTCCTTCACTGTCCCTCATGGCCCCTCACTGTCCCTCACTATCCCTCACTGTCCCCTCACTGTCCTTCACTGTCCCTCACGGTCCCTCACTGTCCCCTCACAGTCCCTCACTGTCCCCTCACAGTCCCCTCACAGTCCCTCACTGCCCTTCACTGCCCCCACGGGCCCTCACTGTCCCTCACTGTTCTTCACTGTCCCCTCACTGTCCCTCACTGTCCCTAACGGTCCCTCACGATCCCTCACTGTCCTTCACTATCCCTCACTGTCCCCTCACTGTCCCTCACTGTCTACTCACAGACCCTCACTGTCCTTCACTATCCCTCACTGTCCTTCACGGTCCCTCACTGTCCCTCACAGTCCCTCACTGTCCCTCACTGTCCCTCACGGTCCCTCACTGTCCCTCACTGTCCCTCAAGGGCCCTCACTGTCCTTCACTGTCCCTCAAGGGCCCTCACTGTCCCTCACTGTCCCCTCACAGTCCCTCACAGTCCCTCACTGTCCCTCACTGTCCCTCACGGGCCCTCACTGTCACTCACTGTCCCTCACTGTCCCCTCATAGTCCCTCACTGTCCCTCACTGTCCCCTCACAGTCCCTCACGGTCCCTCACTGCCCCTCACGGGCCCTCACTGTCCCTCACTGTCCCTCACTGTCCCACACTGTCCCCTCACAGTCCCTCACTGTCCCTCACTCTCCCCTCACAGTCCCTCACTGTCCTTCACTGCCCCTCACGGGCCCTGACTGTCCTTCACGGTCCCTCACGGTCCCTCACTGTCCTGCACTGTCCCTCACTGTCCCTCACTGTCCCCTCACAGTCCCTCACTGTCCCTCACTGTCCCTAATGGGCCCTCACTGTCCCCTCACTGTCCCGCACTGTCCCGTACTGTCCCTCACTGTCCCCTCACTGTCCCTCACTGTTCTTCACTGTCCCCTCACTGTCCCTCACTGTCCCTAACAGGCCCTCACTCTCCCTCACGGGCCCTCACTCTCCCTCACTGTCCCTCACTGTCCCCTCACTGTCCCTCACTGTCCATCACTGTCCCCTACTGTCCCTCACTGTCCCTCACTCTCCCACACTGTCCCCATCATGGCCTCCTGTCCCCCCGGAACTCCTCGCTGTCCGTCGGCCCGGGGAATGGGGACAGGCCCTGGGGGGCGGCCCGGGTGGTTTCCAGCCTGCGCTCACTCCCGCTGCCCCTCAGGTGAAGTGGATCTTCTCGTCGGTGGTGGAGCTGAAGCGGACGATTGTCCCCGACTACAGGAACATGATCGGACAGGGTGCCTAGCGCTCGCTACGGGCTGCGTCCTGGGCTGCCCCTGACCTATAGGACCACGTCTACCCCCCTGTACCGCTCAGCCTGCGCCAGGCCTCTCCTCCGCCCGCTGACCTCGCCAGCCTCTGAGCTCACGAGCACCCTCACCTGCACCCCCGGCCTCTGGCCTCGTGGCCACCACAACCTGCCCCCCACCCCACTCACAGACCCGAGGGGACCGCAGGTGATGCCCAGCCTGAGCTGATGTCCCCGCAGGACACCTCCGGGACGCCAGGGACCACCGGGAACGCCCGGGTCGGCGTGGGGGTCCCCCTCGAACAGGAGGAGGCCAGCATCTGGGCCTCTGCACAGGGCCTGGCCCCTGCATCTTGTCCCGGCCGAGCTCCAGACGCAGGGTCCCCGGGAGGAGGGCCTGTGCCAGATGCTGGAGGGGAGCCGCCCGCCTCTCCCAGCAGGAGAGCTTCTGCAGGTGCCGCTAACGGTCCCTCAGGTCACCTCCACCGAGGACGCTGCTCAGAGCAAGGCCTGGGCCCGAGGCCGCTGCAGGAGCCCCAGCGCGGGAGGCGGTGAGGTCCAGCCAGACCGGCCTCCCGGGGAGCACGCTGTTGACCTGGTGCCCCGCGGGCTGAGCTGGAGGGGCTCCCGGAAAAGAGGGCAGAAGGCGCGGCCAGCCCATCCTGCAGCCAAAGGCCTGAGGCACGTACAGCAGGAGCTCCGCCTGCACCGGGGTGGGGGTGAGAGACGCGACCCGCGTAGGGCCAGCCTCGGACCCCGGGCCCCCGCCTCAGGGCCCGGTACCAGCTCTCCGGTCTCTGCGGAAAAGCGCAGTCAGCATGCGCGTGTGGTGGAGCTGCTCCCGGACTGGAGAGAAGGGCCCCGTGATCGCAGCTCGGGAGGCTTTTCTCCTTTCTGACCATGGGGCCCGTCGATGCTCTTCGCTGTGTCTTCATTTTGTTACGACAATAAAGCGTTCTTTACAGTCGCCTAGCTCGCTGAGAAGTCTCCCTGGGTTGACACGCCGCCTACCCTCGGGAAATCCACAGCCAGTCTCCCCCATGCCACCACCCAAGCCTGGGGTTCCCACCTGGCCTGTGGGTGCAGGGGCGAGCCAGGGGCCTGGGGGAGCCATGCGGAAGCCGCACGTGTTGGGTGTGTCTGCACAGGCGGCTGTAACAGACACCACAGGGGGCCTTTGACCACAGACGTCACTGTCTGACACCCTGGAGGCTGGAATCCCAGATCCTGGAGGTGCAGGGCTGGCTTCTCCCGAGGCCTGGCTCCGTGCCGCGTAGACGCCGTCTTCTCCGTGTCCTCACGTGGTCGTCCCTCTGTGCGTGTCTCTGTCCTAATGTCCTCCTCTTTTAAGGACGCCAGGCAGACTGGATTAGGACCCACCCTAGAGACCCCAGTTTACATCACCACATCTTTACAGACCCCATCTCCAAATACAGTTACATTCTGAGGTCCTGGGAGTCCGGGCTTCAAAGCTGGAATTTGGGGACACAATTCAGCCCAAAACAGCCGAGCTGGGTGCGAGAAAGGAGGACCGGGGGGATGCCAGGACCCCAGGCCAGGAGGGGCAGCGGTGGGGAGGGGCTGCCAAAGGGGAGCAGAGCCAGACCCGGCTCACCGCTCAGGACAGACGGCAGTGAGAAGGACCGCAGGAGGGGAGGGGGTCGGGTGGCACTGAGCTCAGCTGGCTGCACAGAGGTGACCAGTGTGTCACAGGAGAAGCAGGAGTGGGGCTCCAGGGGCTCTGGTGAGGGACCAGGAAGGGTGGCCGTGCAGAGGCGATGAGGCCGCTGTGCCCGCCGGCCGGCAAGGATGCAGGGATGGGTCAGGACTCCGCCCTCACGGAGACCAGGGACCCATCCCTCCTGGTGATTCCACCTCAGAGGAGACACACCCCTCCCAGAGGGCAGAGTCGGGATCCACAGCTGTCAGCCCTTCTCAGTAAAACCTCCAAAACAGTGGGCCGGGGTCTGGGTCGGGTGCTGGCCGTGCTGGGCGCCCTCAGGCCGGCGTTTCAGGGGGCTGGCTCATCCCGGGGACGCAGCCTTGGGCTGCTGGAAGCCACACTTGTGTTTGTTGCAGCCTTTCAGGGCGAGGGGACTAGCAGGACAGCCCCCCAGACCGGCAGCCGGAGTCTGCTCAGCAGGGACGCTGCACCCCAAGGCCGTCCGATGTGCCGGTGCAGCTTCCTGTGGGGGGACAGAGACAGACAGAGGCAGAGACAGAGAGAACGGTATGCAGGGAAGGGACTGCATCGCTCAGCAGTCCCTGCACCAAACGGGGAGGCCGGGAGGGGCGGCAAACAGGATGGCCGAGGATGCACAGCAGTGTCCGGGAGAACACCTGGCCCTCGGGGACCCTGCCAGCACGCTGGGCACGCCGGCACAGGACCCCCTCTGCCTGCTGGGCTCCATGGGGGCTCCCGGTGACGGACCTGGGGGTCAGCCCACACCCTGCGTTTCCCTCCCGCGAAACATGTGACCGAGAAGCTGAAGTTGCCTGAGGGCAGCACCGCCTGCCCAGCCCTGGGCCCTGCCCCTCACTTCCATCCCCCAGACCAACGAGCAGCCGCTAGCCGGCCCGCCCCGCACGAACGCCAGGGTGGTCACACGAGGGCCGGCCCCACGGCCTCCTAGCTGAACCCCGTCCCTGGCACGGCTGCCTCTGGGCCCCTGGAGAACTGCCCCACACTGGGCCCCAGGGCTCCCACCCTCCCCCCCCCAGCAGTGCCACACCACACGGCATCCCTCACCTCTCCACGCCCCCCGAGCACCCCGAAGACAGTGGCCGACGCCTGCCCTTGAGCCCCTCGGGCTGCCCCTGTGTGCGCCTGAGATCAGCCTCCCGCTGCGTCCTGACCCCTAGCGCCCCCCAGACCATGAGCTCCGCACACACCTGTCAGTGCCTCACCTCACCACCACACACCTCCATCTGTGTCTTACACACACACACGGGCGCCCAGAGGTTCCAGCCTAGCCCCAAGGTCGAAGGCAACAGGGGGCCCGCCTATCACAGCCCCACACCACCCCACTTTGGGGCAAGTCCCAGAAGAGCATCTGTTCCCTCCACAGAGAGACCTGGGCTGGGCGTGGGTGCTGACCACCCCAGGCTTCTCCCAGGCCCCTGGGCTCGGGCCCACACCGGTTCTGACTGAGCAACCCCTGAAACACAGCGACGGCCTTGAGCCCATGGCCCAGCCCACGCTGGAGCCCAGAGCCAGATCTAGGACTCAGAGTCCCCACCAGCCCGATCCAGCGTCTGAGTCCAGCCCAGCCGAGCCAAGGGCTCACTCCCCAGGCTCAGTCCCGCCCTCAGTGCCCCCAGGGCCAAGTGCGCTGCCCCCCATGCCCTGCTCCTGTCCCCTGCCCACCCTCCCTGCTGTCCACCCCCAGGCCCCGTTCGTGCAGAATGAGGATGCAGAGAAGACCTTCTGGGGAAGGTCCAGGGGAGTTTCCAGGGCTGCAGGCAGGGCCCTAGGCTGTGAGGCAGGGTCCCACAGCAGAAGGCGCTTCCCAAGGGGTCCGCAGTGTGACCACAGCAGCCCTGCAGCACCCACCCACATCCCCTGTGCCCTCGTCCTGACGTAGGAGATAGATGGGCTCCAGGCTGAGCAGCTGCAACCACTCTCCTGCTGACACTTCGAGATGATTGGCCAGAGACCACCTGGAACACCGTCCGCATGTAAGCAACCTAAGCCGCCCCTACGGCACATGACGCACTGCAAGTTCCCCGTGTGCTCTTCCACTCTGACCTTCCTCCTAGTAAACACTGTCTCTATTTCACAGTCTTGGTCTCTTTCCTAAATTATTTCTTCAAAGAAGCAAGACAGAAGTCCATCTTCCAGCTGATCCACTGCCAGAATCAGGTCGACCCCTCCTCTTTACTTTTCCTTTTAAAGTTCCTTAAAGTAAAGAATCCCTTGCCACCTGAGCACACCTTGGGGAGGTGCCTGTGGTCCCTGGGGAGCAGGAGGTTCCCCACCCCGAGGACGTGGACAAGGGGCCAGAGGGAAGGGGACAGAGGGCAGCTCTGGGCCCCGAGGACCCAAGTGTCCAGCCAGGCTCCGCCTCAAGAGTCCTTCAATGCCCACTGAGACCCCGGTTCAGGCTCCACCACGCCTGCACCACTGGCCTCCAGCCCAGACTCACCGCCCCTCCCCACATGAAGGTAAAGGCAACAGTCCCACTCCCCGTGGGCAAACCCTGAGGGGTTCATTCAGTGGTCAGTGCAGGAGGCCGCAGGAACACAGCTGCACAAGCACCAGGGTGGAGGCCGGCATCAGCCTCCTGGGGCCCCAGTCACCACCCAGCCGTCCACCCACTGAGCTCACGCAGACAGGCCAGTCCTCAGGCCCCATCCCGCCAGCCTGCCCGGACGTCCCGATGAATAAGCGATAGCTGTCTGGGGCTGGTCGCCACCGTCCTCGAGAAGAAAGCTGGGAGCCGTGCAGGCAGGAGCCACAGGCACCAGGGAGAGGGCCGGCTGGCCAAGCACAGTGGTGGGCATGGGCTGAGCCTCCTCCTGAGGGTAAAGAGCTGGAGAAGCCCACCCACAAGGGGCTCTGAAGTCCCGTGGAAACGGGGCAGAGCACATGTGACACAGGGCAGGACTCCTTCATATACAAAGAGCACTCGGCAACCAATGACAAGAAAGAAATGTGAGCAGTGGGTCCTGCACTGTAAGGAAAAACCGAGTGGCCAATAACAGGAAGAAAAGGTTTCAATTATTAGGAAAGGTAAAATAAGGAGGAAACTAGGGGCAGTGAGTGACCTTCTTGGCCTCTGAGGGCCTGTGAGCAGTTAAGACCATTCTTCAGGGCCCGGTGGCCTCCTTCCCAGCATACGAGTGCCCAGACTCTGTTGACAGGAGAGTCCACTTGCGGCAAAGGCCCTTCTGAGAGCCGCCATCTGCGCTGGGAGACCAGGCGTCCCAAGGACTCCGACACGGACCATGCAGCCTGCTGGGGTCGGGCATAGAAAACCCAGGATTGGGCAACTCTGAGGCTTGTCCAGAGAGCCCGAGCATTTGGTTCCAATAGAACATGAGAGGGGCAGTAGAGCACTTCACACAAGGTCAAGGGCGCAGCCCTGCTCTGCTCTGCTCCCTCACACCGACACTCCCTGGGGATCTGCTCCGGAGGCGGGCAGGATGCCCTGGCGATCTGGGCTGGGAGGGAGGGGAGATGCACTGTAATGTAAGCTGGATGCGGAGAGGTGCACTGGGGATCTGTGCTGGGGCGGGGGAGGGGGAATGCACGGGATAAATCCCAAGGGGGCCTCATGAACTTTCTCATTCACAAGACACTAAGGCCAGGGCTGTGGTGGGATACTCAATTTACACCTGTACCTGGCCAACCATATATAAAGATGGAACTCTGACCCAAGAATGAAGCCAACAGCCCAGGACACGCAGCCACCATCACAGGATCCAGCCCAGGAAGCAGTCTGCTCCCTCCATGCTACCCTAAACCCAACCCTCCACGCTAGACCTGCAGGAAGTCAGACCTCCATCTCTAGTGACAGCCCAGGAAGCCCTACAACCGCCCTGTGACATCCCCCACAATGGCCTGGCTTGATCAGTAACCCACGGCGCCCATGGTCTTTGTTCTCGCTTCTGACTGACGACCAACCAGAGAAAACCGGACGTGTCCCAGCCATCGCAGGGGTGCCTGCGTCTTGTTGGCCGTCCAGCTTCCCCAGCCACGCAGCCCCCTTCAGGACACCAGAGGCACTCTTTTTCCTATAAAGAAGCCTTCTATACACAGAAAATATTTTAACATGCTAACACACACATGATATAATAAGTATGTTATAGGCCCTCACATGGGCAGAGTGTTCTATGTCTCTAGTAACAATTAAGCCACATACGCATAAGAAAGCCTCAAAGCCACCCACTCTCCTGCTGCCCGAGTCGCGGCCCAGCCAGCTGGGCACGGCTCCCTGGCTGCAGCAGCTCAGATAAACAGCCTCTGCTTTTCCCGTTACAACGTTTCCAGTGTTTAGGAGACACAAGGTCTCGTGACAATAGCTCAGGGTCACAGTGACAGCCCCAAATGCATCCCGAGACCTGGACACAACAGGGACAAAGGTGAAGCTGGCGTTCGGGCCTGGGCAGGGAGGTGATCGCCCATGGAAATGAGCAGAGAAGGGGTTGGCAGGACAGCCACGAGGCCAGAGCAGCACCATGGCAGGTAGCGCCGTGCTTGACAGCTGTGCTCGACCACAGTGCTCTACCACACAGACGTGGATGCTGACAGAGGGTCTCGCCCTCCTCTTCCTCACAGGACCGGTCACACAGCCGGGCCTGCAGGCACCCTGAAGGGCACCCAAACCACAACACGAGGAGTGTCGGGGCATTTCTTTTTTTTTTTTTTTTTGAAATATAGCTGATTTACAATGCTGTGTTCGTTTCAGTTGTACAGCAAAGTGATTCAATTATACATACACATGTATCTATTCCAGATTCTTTTCCCTTATAGGTTATTATCTATTCTATATAGAGTAGTGTGTATATGTGAATCCCAAACTCCTAATTTATCCCTCCCCTCCCCTCTCCCCTTTGGTATCCATACGTTTGTTTTCTGTGTCTGTGAAGTCTATAACTGTTTTGTATGTAAGTTCATTTGTATCATTTCTTTTAGATTCCACATATGAGTGATACCATATGATATTTGTCTTTCTCTGTCTGACTAACTTCACTTAGTATGGTAACCTGTAGGTCCATCCATGTTGCTGCAAATGGCATTATTTCATTCTTTATTATAGCTGAGTAATATTCCTTTGTATATATGTACCACATCTTCTTTATCCATTCATCTGTCGATCGGCATTTAGGTTGCTTCCGTGTCCTGGCTATTGTAAACAGTGTTGCAATGAAAACTGTGGTGCGTGTATCTTTTTGAATTATGGTTTTCCTGGACATATCCCCAGGAGTGGGATTGCTGGATCATATGGTAGCTCTATTTTTAGGTTTTTCCATACTGTTCTCCATAGTGGCTGTATCAATTTTCATTCCCACCAACAGTGTAGGAGGGTTCCCTTTTCTCCACACCCTCTCTAGCATTATTGTTTGTATAGTTTTTGATGATGGCCGTTCTGACCGGTGAGAGGTGGTACCTCATTGTGCTTTGATTTTGCATTTTTCTAATAATTAGGAATGTTGAGCATCTTTTCATGTGCCTTTTGGTCATCTGTATGTCTTCTTTGGATAAATGTCTATTTAGATACTCTGCTCATTTTTCTATTGGGTTGTTTGTTTGTTCTTTATATTGAGCCATATGAGCTGTATATACATCTTGGAGATTAATTTCTTATTGGTTGCATGGTTTGCAAATATTTGCTCCCCATCTGTAGGTTATCTTTTTGTTTTGTTTATGGTTTTCCATTGCTGTGCAAAAGCTTTTCAGTTTAATTAGGTCCCATTTGTTTATTTTTGTTTTTATTTCCATTACTCTAGGAGGTGGGTCAAAAAAATCTTGCTGTGATTTATGTCAAAGAGTGTTCTGCCTATGTTTTCCCCTAGGAGTTTTCTAGTACCCAGCTTCACACTTACGTCTTTAATCCATTTTGAGTTTATTTTTGTCCGTGGTGTTAGAGAATTTTCTAATTTCATTTTTTTACATGTAGCTGTCCAGTTTCCCAGTACCACTTATTGAAGAGACTGTCTTTTCTCCACTGTATATTCTTGCCTCCTTTGTCATAGATTAATTGACCGTAGGTGTGTGGGTTTATTTCTGGGCTGTCTATCCTGTTCCATTGAGCTATATTTCTGGTTTTGTGCCAGTACCATACTGTTTTGATGACTGTAGCTTTGTAGTATAGTCTGAAGTCAGAGAGCCCGATTGCTCCAGCTCCATTTTTCTTTCTTAAGATTCCTTTGGCTATTCAGGGTCTTTTCTGTCTCCATACAATTTTTTAAATTTTTGGTTCTAGTTCTATGAAAGATGCCATTGGTAATTTGATAGGGATTGCATTGAATCTGTAGATTACCTTGGGTAGAACAGTCATTTTTACAATGTTGATTCTTCCAGTCCAAGAACATGGTATATCTCTCCATCTGTTTGTGTCATCTTTGATTTCTTTCACCAGTGTCTTATAGTTTTCGGAGTACAGGTCTTTTGTCTCCTTAGGTAGGTTTATTCCTAGGTATTTTATTCTTTTTGGTATGATAGTAAATGGGAGTGTTTCTTTAATTTCTCTTTCTGATCTTTCATTGTTAGTGTATAGAAATGCAACAGATTTCTGTGTATTAATTTTGTATCCAGCAACATTACCGAATTCATTGATGAGCTCTAGTAGCTTTCTGGTACTGTCTTGAGGATTTTCTATGCATAGTATCATGTCATCCGCAAATAGTGACAGTTTTACTTCTTCTTTTCCGATTTGGATTCCTTTTATTTCTTTTTCTTCTCTGATTGCTGTGGCTATGACTTCCAAAACTATGTTGAATAAAAGTGGTGAGAGTGGACATCCATGTCTTGTTCCTGATCTTAGAGGAAATGCTTTCAGCTTTTCACCATTGAGAATGATGTTAGCTGTGGGTTTGTCACATGTGGACTTTATCATGTTGAGGGACATTTCTTTGAAACTCTGAGTGAGTGTTCCCGTCCAAGGTCTGAGCAACCTCTTGGGGCAGAAGATCATGAGCTTCCTTGGGCCCCCTGAGCCTCAGCGACCATCTCACCTGATAGCACTTTGCCTGCTCTTGTTACGATTTTATACACGTTTGGTTTCCTGGGTGACATCAATTCCCGCCTGAAAGGCCTCCAGGGGCTTGTGTTTTCTGGATTCAACCTGGACTTGCCCAGCAATAAGTAAAAAGTCCTTCTGGAAGCAGAACTTCAACGGTGGAACGGGCACCGTGTCTCTACCCTGCAAGTAGCAACCATCACGATCCCGGGACAGTGGGCGTGAGATCCGGGCACATGGAGGCCACACCAGCACCTGGAGAGAAAAGGTGTGGGTGTGTCCTCCGCAACAACAGAAGGAAGTGCCAAATAGAGAGGTGAGCAGGGGTGGGCCCAGGAGACTCAGCTGCAACAGGTCGGGTCAAGTCAGGATTGAGCCAGGTCGTGGGCAGGTTTTTTCCAGACTCTTCATTAATGCAGAGTTAAGCAGAGCTTACATAGATCCATGTGTTTTGTGGGCAACACCAGGGAGTTGTGAGTGCAGCTTGCAGAGCCAGTGACTGACTGTCCAGATGGTGACACCGATCCTGTTCCACATCTAATGGCTTCTCCTACAATGTTCACTCCCTCTGGTGTTGTCAGACTTCCTGTTTTAGCCTTTGGGCTGAAATCCATCTCAGCAAGAAGATGCACATGCTTATCAGAGAGGGTCCTAGGACTGGTCAGATGTGGGAAAATAAGCGAGATAATTGGCCAGAGGAGAACAAAGACCTGAAAGGACTGTCCAGTGTAAGTGATTTAAATCACTTTTTACGGCTCTCCTCATTATGGAGGACGCCCACACCCTTCCTCTTCAGGTGTGTATTTCTGCCTTGCTTCTGTCTTAAATAAATAAACTACTTCTCTATGAGCTCTCCCTCATGTTGTGCTGTGTCTCAGACAATAAACTTTCTACCTCTTTTCATAGTTTTTCCTCCTTGAAACACTCTTGCTTTCAGAGGGTGCAAGAACCAGGGCAACTTTGTTTCTAGCCTCTAGCCCTGCTGGACTAGCAGCTAGGATTCCTGGTTTTCATCCAGGATACCCAGGTACAATTCCTGGGCAGGGAACTAAGATCCTGCCTCAGGACCACTCACTGGTATCTCTCCAAAACCCAGAAGTTCAAGGTAAACTGCGGGTCTCGTCCAAACTGCTGGCTGGAGACTCCTGACTTTCACTGTCTCTCCCATGCTTCTCTGATTTTCTTTCCCACCTTACTTGCACAGCAAGGTTTCTTTTTTACCTAATACTTTAACACCCGCTTCAGGAAGGACTCACTGCACCCTCGCCGCAGGCAAGCCCACTGTTGTCAGTGTCAGATAAAATCCTCAAGTCCTGACCCCCACGGCACTTTCCAGAGTGGCCACCTGCAGTTCCTCCAGGAGTTCCCCCTTCACTCCAGGCCTTGGAAGCCCATACACCGCGATGCTCAGCCTATTAGTCTGGCCACGTTCAAGCAGGCCGCAGTGCTCAGTCTCAAGGATAGACAACAGATCCCCACCCACCACCACCAGAAACATCACGGCAACTGCTCTACACTGGTCCAAATGTCCTCTCCAGGTAATAAAGGAGGACACCTTGTGCAAGGTACCAAGGATGACCAGAGACATCTTGTTAGAAATCAGTGGGGGAAGGAGCAGAGTCAAGATGGAGGTGGGGGAATACGCAGAGTTAGCATCTCCCCACAACAAGGGCTCCTGCCAGCAGCTTCTGGGGGACTGTGAGCCCCAAGGAGACGGGAGGAACCCCAGAGTGAACCGGTAGGACGGACGTAGGGGGACCGAGGAGGGAGGAGAAGTGGAGGCCAGACAGGCTTGGCGCCCCTGAGGTGGGGGAGATCAGGAGAGGCAGGCGGGAGGGGCTCTCCGGGAAGAGGAAGACGGGAGAGGAGCGGAGAGCGCTCGCCTGGCCCACTCGGCCGGGGAGCCTGCTGAGCTCCCAGGTGAACTCCCCTGCCCTCCAAAGCCCCCTCCAGGCCGCGTGGGTCCTGGGGGCACAGGAGGGAGGCCGGGGGATCAGGAGAGGCAGGCGGGAGGGGCCATCCAGGAGGAGCAGGACAGGAGAGGAGGGCGATTGCCCCGCCCACTCAGGCCCAGGAAGCCTGCTGGGCTCCCAGGCGAGGCCCCTGCCCTCTGAGACCAGGGGTGGGGAGCACACCTGGGCCCCTTCTGTTCCTTGAGCCTAAGCCCCACCTCCCACAGCCCCCAGGGCGTTTTCCAGCCCCGTGGGTCCTGAGCATTGGCCCCGCCCACCACCCAAACCTCGCCCCTGCTTAGGCCCTGCCCTCCACAGCCAAGGTCTCCCCCACCTTCTTTTTTTCCCCTCCTCCTCTTGTTTACTATTGTGGTACTGTTGTACCTTCCAGTTGTTGATTCATCTATATTTTTATTGTTATATTCTTCCCAACATATCTGTTAGTTTCCTAGCCTAATTTTATTTTTTACTTTGTTATTGTTTTTGTTGTTGTTGTTGTTGTTTCATTTTTTGCTGCCCCAGGTGGCTTGCGGGATCTTGGTACACAAGGCTGGGGTCAGGCCAAAGCTCCTGCAGTGGGAGCCCCGTGTCAGAACCACTGGACTAACAGAGAACCTCAGACCCCAGGAAATATTCATCGGAGTGAGGTCTCACGGAGTTCCTCATCTCAGCACCAAGACCCAGCTCTACCCAATAGCCTACGAACTCCAGTGTTGGAAGCCTCAGGCCAAACAACCAGTAAGAAAGGAACACAATCCCACTCATTAAAAAAAAAAAAGAGAGACGGCAAAAGGATATGTTACAGATGAAGGAGCAAGGTAACAACCTACAAGACCAAATAAATGAAGAGGAAATAGACAGTCTACCTGAAAAAGAATTCAGAGTGATGATAGTAAAGATGATCCAGAATCTCAGAAATAGAATGGAGGCCCAGATTGAGAAAATACAAGAAGTATTTAACAAAGATCTAGAAGAACTAAAGAACAAACAAACAGAGATGAACAACACAATAACTGAAATGAAAAATACACTAGAAGGAATCAATAACAGAATAACTGAGGCAGAAGAACGAATAAGTGAGCTGGAAGACAAAATGGTGGAAAGAACTGCCAAGGAGCAGAATAAAGAGAAAAGAATGAAAAGAATAGAAGACAGTCTCAGAGACCTCTGGGACAACACTAAACACACCAACATTCAAATCATAGGGGTCCCAGAAGAAGAAGAGAAAAAGAAAGGGTCTGAGAAAATATTTGAAGAGATTATAGTTGAATAGTTCCCTAACTTGGGAAAGGAAATAGTCACCCAAGTCCAGGAGGCACAGAGAGTCCCATACAGGATAAACCCTAGGAAAAACACACCAAGACACATATTAAGCAAACAAACAAAAATTAAATTCAAGGAAAAAATATTAAGGGAAAAACAAAAAATAATATACAAAGGAATCCCCATAAGGTTATCAACTGATTTTTCAGTGGAAACTCTGCAGGCCGGAAAAGAGTAGCAGGATATACTTAAAGTGATGAAAGAGAAAAACCTGCAACCAAGATTACTCTACCCAGCAAGGATCTCATTCAGATTCAATGGAGAAGTCAAAAGCTTTTCAGATAAGCAAAAGTTAAGAGAATTCAGCACCACCAACCAGCTTTACAACAAATGCTAAAGAAACTTCTCTAAGCGGGAAACACAAGAGAAGAAAAAGATGCACAAAAACAAACCCAAGGGCTTCCCTGGTGGTGCAGTGGTTGAGAGTCCACCTGCCGATGCAGGGGACACGGTTCGTGCCCCAGTCTGGGGGGATACCACATGCCGCAGAGCGGCTGCACCCGTGAGCCATGGCCGCTGGGCCTGCGCATCCAGAGCCTGTGCACTGCAACGGGAGAGGCCTGCGTACCGCAAAAAAAAAAAAAAAAAAAAAAAACACAATTAAGAAAATGGTAATAGGAACATACATATTGATAATAACCTTGAATGTAAATGGATTAAATGCCCCAACCAAAAGCCACAGACTGGCTGAACGGATACAAAAACAAGACCCTTATATATGCTGTCTACAAGAGACCCACTTCAGACCCAGGGACACACACAGACTGGAAGTGAAGGGATGGAAAAAAATTCCATGCAAATGCAAATCAAAAGAAAGCTGGAGTAGCATACTCATATCAGATAAAATAGACTTTAAAATAAAGACTATTAAAAGAGATAAGGAGGGACACTACATAATGATCAAAGGATCAATCCAAGAGGAAGAAATAACGATTATAAGTGTTTATGCACCCAATATAGGAGCACCTCAATACATAAAGCAAATAATAACAACCATGAAAGGAGAAATCGACAGTCACACAATAATAGTAGGGGACTTTAACACCCCACTTACACCAACGGACAGATCATCCAAACAGAAAATACATAAGAAAACACAAGCTTTAACTGACACAAGAGACCAGATCGATCTGTTTCATATTTATAGAACATTCCACCCAAAAGTGGCAGAATACACTTTCTTCTCAAGTGCACACGGAACATTCTCCAGGATAGATCACATCTTGGGTCACAAATCAAGACTCATACATTTAAGAAAATTGAAATTGTATCAAGCATCTTTTCTGACCACAACACTATGAGATGGGAAATCAATTACAAGAAAAAAACTGTAAAAAAAAAAACCCATAAATACATGGAAGCTAAACAGTGCACTACTAAATAACCAAGAGATTGCTGAAGAACTCAAAGAAGAAAGTTTTAAAATACATAGAAACAAATGACAATGAAAAGAAGATGACCCAAAACCTATGGGACGCAGCAAAAGCAGTTCTAAGAGGGAGGTTTATAGCAATACAATCTCACCTCAAGAAACAAGAAAAATCTCAAATAAACAATCTAACCCTGCACTTAAAACAACTAGAGAAAGAAGAACAAAGAAAACCCAAAGTCAGTAGAAGGAAAGAAATCATAAAGATCAGAGCAGAAATGAAGAAGACAATAGCAAAGATCAATAAAACTAAAAGCTGGTTCTTTGAGAAGATAAACGAAATTGATAAACCCTTAGCCAGACTCATCAAGAAAAAAAGGGAGAGGATGCAAGTCAATAAAATTAGAAATGAAAAAGGAGAAATCACAACTGACACTGCAGAAGTACAAAGGATTATAAGAGACTACTACAAACAACTATATGCCAATAAAATGGACCACCTCGAAGAAATGGACAAATTCTTGGAAAGTTACAATTTTCCAAGACTGAGCCAGAAAGAATTAGAAAATATAAACAGACCTATCACAAGTAATGAAATTGAAACTGTAATTAAAAATCTTCCAACAGCAACAAAAAAAATCTTCCAACAAACAAAAGCCCAGGACCAGATGGCTTCACAGGCGAATTCTATCAACATTTAGAGAAGAGCTAACAGCCATCCTTCTCAAACTCTTCCAAAAAATTGCAGAGGGAGAAACACTCCCAAATTCATTCTACGAGGCCACCATCACCCTGATACCAAAACCAGAGAAGGATGTCACAAAGAAAGAAAACTACAGGCCAATATCACTGATGAACATAGATGCAAAAATCCTCGACAAAATACTAGCAAACAGAATCCAACAGCACATTAAAAGGATCATACACCATGATCAAGTGGGGTTTATTCCAGGAATGCAAGGATTCTTCAATGTACGCAAATCGATCAATGTGATACACCATATTAACAAATTAAGGAATAAAAACCACATGATCATCTCATTAGATGCAAAAAAAGCTTTTGACAAAATTCAACACCAATTTATGATAAAAACTCTCAAGAAAATGTGCATAGAGGGAACCTACCTCAACATAATAAAGGCCATATATGACAAACCCACAGCAAACACCAATCTCAATGGTGAAAACCTGAAAGCATTTCCTCTAAGATCAGGAAAAAGACAAGGATGTCCACTCCCGCCACTCTTATCCAACATAGTTTTAGAAGCCCTAGCCACAGCAATCAGAGAAGAAAAAGAAATAAAAGGAATACAAATTGGAAAAAAAGAAGTAAAACTGTCACTATTTGCAGATGACATGATACTATACGTAGAGAATCCTAAAGATGCCACCAGAAAACTACTAGAACTAATCAATGAATTTGTTAAAGTAGCAGGAAACAAAATTAATGCACAGAAATCTCTGGCATTCCTATACACCAACAATGAGAAGTCAGAAAGAGAAATTAAGGAAACACTCCCATTTACCATTGCAACAAAAAGAATAAAATACCTAGGAATAAGCCTGCCTAAGAGACGAAAGACTTGTACTTGGAAAACTATAAAACACTGATGAAAGAAATCAAAGATGACATAAACAGATGGAGAAATATACCACATTCTTGGATTGGAACAATCAACATTGTGAAAATGACTGTACTACTCAAAGCAATCTACAGATTCAATGCAATCCATATCAAACTACCAATGGCGTTCTTCACAGAATTAGAACAAAAAATTTTACGGTTTTTATGGAAACACAAAAGACCCCAAATAGCCAAAGCAATCTTGAGAAGGAAAACCGGAGTTGGAGGAATCAGGCTCCCCAACTTCAAACTATACCACAAAGCTACAGTAATCAAGACAAGTATGGTGCTGACACAAAAACAGAAATATAGATCAATGGCACAGGACAGAATGTCCAGAGATAAACCCATGCACATATGGGCACCTAATTTACGACAAAGGAGGCAAGCATATACAGTGGAGAAAAGGCAGCCTCTTCACTAAGTGGGGCTGGAAAACTGGACAGGTACATGCAAAAGAATGAAATTAGAACACTCCCTAATACCGTACACAAACATAAACTCAAAATGGATTAAAGACCTAAATGTAAGACCAGACACTATAAAACTCTTAGAGGAAAACATAGGAAAAACACCCTTTGACATAAATCACAGCAAGATCTTTTTTGACCCACCTCCTAGAGTAATGGAAATAAAAACAAAAATAAACACATGGGACCTAATGAAGCTTAAAAGCTTTTGCACAGCAAAGGAAACCATAAACAAGACAAGACAACACTCAGAATGGGAAAAAATATTTGCAAATGAAACAGAAAAGGATTAATCTCCAAAATATACAAACAGCTCATGGAGCTCAATATCAAAAAATCAAACAATCCAGTTAAAAAATGGGCAGAAGACCTAAATAGACATTTCACCAAGGAAGACATACAGATGGCCAAGAGGCACATGAAAAGATGCTCAACATCACTAATTATTCAAGAAATGCAAATCAAAACTACAATGAGGTGTCACCTGATGCCAATCAGACTGGCCATTATCAAGAAAATCTAGAAACAATAAATGCTGCAGAGGGTGTGGAGAAAAGGGAACCCTCCTGCACTGTTGGTGGGAATGTACATTGATACAACCACTGTGGAAAACAGTATGGAGGTTCCTTAAAAAACTAAAAATAGAACTGCCATATGACCCAACAATCCCACTACTGAGCATATACCCTGAGAAAACCATAATTCAAAAGAGTCATGTACCACAATGTTCATTGCAGCACTATTTACAATAGCCAGGACATGGAAACAACCTAAACGTCCATCGACAGCTGAATGGATAAAGAAGAAGTTGCACATATATACAATGGAATATTACTCAGCCATAAAAAGAAACGAAATTGAGGTATTTGTAGTGAGGTGGATGGACCTAGAGTCTGTCATACAGAGTGAAGTAAGTCAGAAAGAGAAAAGCAAATACCGTATGCTAACACATATATAGAGAATCTAAAAAAAAAAATGGTTCTGATGGACACGGTTTCAGGGCATGAATAAAGAGGTAGATGTAGAGAATGGACCTGATGACATGGGGTGGGAGGGCGAAGCTGGGGCGAAGTGAGAGTAGCATCAACATGTATACACTACCGAGTGTAAAACAGTTAGCTGGTGGGAAGCAGAAGCATAGCACACGGAGATCAACTCGGTGCTCTGCGATGACCTAGAGGGGTGGGATAGGGAGGGTGGGAGGGAGGCTTAAGAGGGAGGGGATATGGGGACGTGTGTATGCATATGGCTGGTTCACTTTGTTGTGCGACAGAAACTAACACAGTGTTGTGGAGTAATTATACTCCAGTAAAGGTCTATTTAAAAAAAAAAAAACAGAACAGAAATCAGTGGGGGAGTAGAGGACACTCCACATCCCATTAGCACTGAGGTCAAAGGAAATCCAGACACTCTGAGTCCCCTTCCGGCGCCTCCTACTAATGTTTCCAGGATGCTGGACTTCATTTCTAGGAGCACTGTTCTCGGTTGCAGGCTATTCAACATGGGAGGATCCCCTTTCTAAGCCAGATGGGCTGAGAAAGGGGAAGCTTAGGTTTTGCTGTAACACTGCCTGGCCTTTATATAAGTTGGGGGTTGGGAAAATGGCCTAAAATGTGTCTCTTACAGTTAGATCTTTTTGCCACAGGATGGCAAAATGTACTGAGGTTCCCTATGTTCAGGCCTTTATGGCCCTTTATCATAACCCTGCTCAATGTGGCTCCTATAATCGAACGCCTGAGAAATCAAAAAAAAAAACAACTCTCCTGACATTCTAAACGATCCTCTTTTAACCACCACCACCCTGCACCCAGCTCTCAGGGGGGAAACCAAGCTTCTCCCACTCATGCAAATTCCCTCCAGATTCTTCGGTCAAACTAAGACCCCCACCTCCCCAGAGGGACAACCCCTGATGGGACAGTGTATCAGTCAGCCTGCCCCTGTTATTAGGGCCAATTTGAGCAATATTTGGTCTATATTTTAGCTATGAAACTATGACTACAGAAAAAGAAAGACGATTTTTTTGACACTGGATGGACACAATATTCTTTAGACTCCGGAGAAAGTTGGTTAAGGTAAAACTCATTTGAAATTACAAAACTGGTTCTTTTTGCATGTGCAGTTAGAGAAAGCTAGCTTGTTAAAACACTTTTTTTCAGAATTCTGACCCTGAGAGAACAAAAATATGCCTAGGGGAAAACTTGAAATTAACTCTTATGCTGTCCTTGAAATACAGACCTAGCCCACTTTGCCTGAGACTTCGGCCTTGGATTAATTAGTAGAACTTCAAGCCAAGAAAAAGAAAGAGAGAGACAAAGAGGCATTTAAACCTCAAGTGGAAACTATGAGATCTCTGTCTGGATGTATTTATGCCTCAGTTACGTGTCTTTGTCTTTGGACAATATCGCAGAGGTTAATTTGTAAATGAGCTCTATTTACTTGGCTTTTTTTTTTTTTTTTTTTTTTTTGCGGTACACGGGCCCTCACTGCTGTGGCCTCTCCCGTCGCGGAGCACAGGCTCAGCGGCCATGGCTCACGGGCCCAGCCACTCCGCGACATGTGGTATCTTCCCGGACCGGGGCACAAACCCGTGTCCCCTACATCGGCAGGCGGACTCCCAACCACTGCGCCACCAGGGAAGCCCTACTTGGCTTTTTAAAAGTAAGCACTTACCAATCAAGCAATTCTAAATAGAAGAGGTACTAAGCTAAATAAATTTCAGGTTCACATGACCTGGGAAATATTCAGTGTTGAATCTCTTACAACGTTTGTACACTTTGGAAATAATTATGTTTCGGTTTTTCCAGATTTTTGGCAACTTGAAACTTTAGAGCTTTGCTAAATCAGGTCAAATGAGAAGAACTCATTAAAGGTCTAAATCATTTTCAAGATAAAATACTGGAATATTGATTGCTGAACAAATCTAAATTTACCTTTTGTCTTCTTACAAGAGGGGAACTAAAGATGTTTCGCTTTATTAGACACATGCCTTGTACCACACTGAGAAAAGAAATTGTGCTTTGTGAAAGTGCATGTTTTTAGAGGTTATGGAATACGTTCTTAAGGTCACTAATCAGAAAATGCCAACATGACAAACAGTTCACAATTGCTTTCGTCTTGGTTTTCACTAGAGATTAAGGTTTTTAGGGGTTAAAAATTATAATACATCATTAAAGCTACTAAAAGGATAAGGGAGGGACTTCCCTGGTGGCACGGCGGATGAGACTCTGCGCTCCCAATGCAAGGGGCCTGGGTTCGATCCCTGGTCAGGGAGCTAGATCCCACATGCATGTCACAACTAAGAGTTCAAATGCCACAACTAAGGAGCCTGCCTGCTGCAACCAAGACCCCACACAACCAAATAAACAAATAAATAAATATTCAAAAAAAAAGGATAAGGGAAACATTTCGGTGTGTGAAGCAAGTAGAATATATGTTGTCAGTGATAGAAGACAAGAAGACTGGAATTTGGTTTTCTCTCTCTGTTAAGAGAACAAAGTTTCCTTGGAAAGCTGCCCTTGGTGACAGATTGTATGAATTTATTTGACTTTAAGTGATTTATATTTGCTTTTAAAATCTTTTGTCACTTTGGTTGAGTAAATAAGAATTATTTCACAATGACCTATGATTCTATTTGACTAAGTGTTTTAAAACTTTTTGATATTTTTAACAAACTTCCCAAGAGTCAAATTCTAATTAAAGTTCTTCTGACCTCCAGCTAACTTTGAGGTGCTTCAGAGGGCCCCTGGAGCATCTCCAAAAATATGTATTGAACTAACTGGGATTATTTGACAGATTCAATTACAGGAGAAACATTGTCAAATAAAAGGTAATAATAACAGAATCTGTAAAGATTATGGCACGTGCAGACAAAGTTCATTCCACTTCTACAAAAAGATTAACCCCTCATTGTCAGACTTCTGCCATCCTGATGTCCTTGTAGCATGGCAGTGGTCTACTCCAAAATCAGAGAAATTGAAATGGGTCAACAGTCACTGTAAGTTAAACAGTCAGGGCTATGGGGAATCCAAGATGGCTGGCTGCTTGGCTCCTCCCGGCTCCCTGGCAAGCCTCATTTTTTATTTGATGGGTTAAAGCCTTCGCTGGCTGCAAGGCTGATGCCCTCACAATGAAAAAGGAAATGGTTAGAAAATGTGTTTTCCACTGGGGGTACACTTTCTATAATCTCCGGTGATCAAGGCACCCACTTCACTGGACAAATCATACAAGCCTTAACCAAAAACCTTACAAATTTCTTAAAATTATCACTGTCACTATCACCCTCAACCATCAGGCAAGGTCAATAAAACTAATGGAAAAACTGGACTCAAACAAAACCAAAACTAATTACATGGGATCCAACGAACTGCTAACTAGGATTATAATTTTTATGACTTTTGTCTGACATCTTACTGGCTTCTAATCTTTGTTTTTCAGATATAGAGAAGCCCTTCTCCTCAAGCTACTTACGGTTCACAGCAATTAGGTGATTTACACCTGTGGGGAAAATGAAAACGTTTTTCTTTTCTCTCTGCCTTGTCCCTCCAGAAATGGCAGACACTTGGTTATGAGCAGACTTGTCAGGTAAATTAAAGAAAGACTGTCTCCTGACGTGTACAGGAATCTCCAAATATTTGGGGGACCTCTAGAAGAGAGAGATCCACCAGGCAAAATGTGACGGCAGGACATTGGCATGGCTTCCTTGGCCTTGAGGGGCCTTTTGTGAATTTAGTCTGGACTCCTTCTGAGGAATTACACCAGAGTCAGTATGGAGGAGCCTATGTGGTCAATGGGCCAGACTTATTTTAAAAACAAATTAGTCTTGAGTTGGCTGTGTTTAGTGGAGATGAGGGTACTTTAGGGGGGGAAGAAAAAGAGGATTATGTTTCACTAAACATTAAATTCTAGATTTGTTAACTAAGGTGTTTACTAAAACCCGCTTCCCAGATGGCCCCTTGATGTTATGTTATATTGCTACAAGATTTAATTAAATTATTAAGAGGACACTCTAAGTTTGTTTCTGAAGCTTAACTTCTGTAATCAGTCTTTGGATAAAGATCTCCACTATCTACAAACAGGAGATTAACACCAGGCTATGTTCATTTAAGTTTAAAGGAACCAGCCTAGTAATACTAGAAAAAACAGACTAAGTGAGGCAACCTGGGGATATACTGGGCTGCACCTAATGAGAGTTCTTGACCTACCTTCTTACTTATGACCTTACTAATAAGTACTGCTAGCTATTTTATTTTTATTGCCTGTTTTACAAAATCATTCTTTCTTACATTACCAAATGTGTGACTGAGCCTCTGATAAGATGATAATATAGAGTCCCATATGAGGTCAATGATTGTAATGGTGTAACTCTAGGTATGGGAAGAAACACAAAGAGGGAAGAGTTTCCTGGACCATAAGAGACTAGGGAGACAGATGGTCCAGAGACTTTGGGCTACTGTTAATAAGGCCTACTCCAGTGACAGCACATTGAGTGGCCTGTCAAATAAATCTTTGCCAGAACTGGGAATGAGCATTCCTAGCGCTGTAGGACGAAATGGTCATGAAATGCCCCCCAAACCTTGGTCAGATTCATGACCATGAAGGGACCCTGCCAGCTGGAGACTGGCGCTTGTTGCCTGCCTCTGCCAGGATTAAATCATGAGCCATTACGGCTGCCAACCATCAACAGCCCCTGCATGTAGTTCAAGGTGGAGCTCAGGAAAGAGGCACTCTGTGCTCTGGGAGAAACTGACGGAACAGGCCTTCAGATAGATGTTCCCAGGTAAGGATTTTTAAGAACCAAAATTCTTGCATCTTCTCATACTAGAAAAACACTAAAGTCATTAATGGTGACAACTGTTTGGGCTGTTAAGGAAAAAACTACAGTTAAAGGTCAAGATGGAAGAACTGTGATTCAGACATCCAAGGTAATACTAGGTGACACTATGGGTGTGATTTCAGACATCCGTGTATTGCTGAGAACTTAAATTTTATGAGCTGTGTCAGATGTGAGGCCATCAGCTATTCTCAAGACAACACCAGCTGGCAGCTGGTAACTGCAACCTTACGTCTGCAAGGTCTCCTCTCGTACCTGCTACATTTTAGACAATGAAATTGCTTTAGATCAGATGGTAACAAGATGAAAAACATGTATGATGACAAATTATGTGTTAATACCACACTAAGCTTTAAAACCCACTTAGATAAAACCAGATAAGTGGCCACCTGGCTACAAGTATCTTCGAAATGCCAGGTCCAGACTGGTTTTCAGACTTATTCTCCTGAAAAGAAAGGAGATCGATTTTGTCTATTAACATTCAGGTTGCCCAACTACTTCTAACTGGGTCTGTTACACCTGCATCAATCACAATGGGCTAATAAAAAAGACGTTGTGGCCAAAAGACCAAAACAGAAGCAGTATTGTAAGAAATTCAATACAGACTTTAAAAATAGTCCACATCAGAAAAAAAAAAAAACTTTTAAAAAAACGTATATAACCATGCCAGATGCTCCATTCCTTTGGACAGGGCAACCCAAGCGCTGACACTGCCTGGACCACCAGCAAAAGCTGCTATGAAACATAACCTGGTTCTTACTCCTCCTTGGGCCCCTGGTTACAATAATTCCTTTACTGATCTTTGACCCCTGCCTTCTTTTAACCAACTTGTTTAGTGTGTTCTCTCTAGAACACAGCAGTCTTCTAGACAAGATGACAATAATGCAAAGATTCCAGCCACTCCTCAGAACAGGTCCTGCCAAAATAACAACAGAAGTCACCCTGGGGTCCCTTAACAAAAGGGAGCTCTGGGCTTCCCTGCAAAAAAAAAGAAAAAGAATGGAGCAAGAGCTCCATGACCCCCAGCTAGGTGGCATCTGCGAGCCCCATGCCAGCCTGAAGAAGCTGCAGAAGACAGACGTTCACCCTTCATCTTCCCAATAAAATATCACGTGGTTCACGTCTCTCAGGGGAGATTTGGGGTAAGAGGCAGATGGGCCCCTGGGCTGAGTCGCTGGAGCGTGCCAGCAGAGGAAACTGGAGCTCTGTTTTCCCTGACACTCCAAGGACAAAGTCAGTGGCAGGAGCTGAGCCCTGCTGGAGTAAAGAGATAAGACGACCACGTCTATCGCTCCTGAGGTCAGGGAAAGCTCCCCGACTGCACATGCGCAGGAAGCCTCCTCGGGGGTCAAAAAGGGAGGGCGTGCCAGCCCATAATGTGTTGTCAAACTTCCCGCTAGCCTTTGCATTGGAATCTTTTTTTTTTTTTTACGGTACACGGGCCTTTCACTGTTGTGCCCTCTCCCGTTGCGGGGCACAGGCTCCGGACGCGCAGGCTCAGCGGCCATGGCTCACGGGCCCAGCCGCTCCGCGGCATGTGGGATCTTCCCAGACCGGGGCACGAACCCACGTCCGCTGCATCGGCAGGCGGACTCTCAACCACTGCGCCACCAGGGAAGCCCGCGTTGGAATCTTTCTTGTCAAAAAGATATAGACTTGTCAGGAGGGCCCTAGGGCAGGTCAGATGTGGGTAAAGAGGCGAGGTAATGGGCCAGAGGAAGACAGAGATCCGGGAGAGCCGCTCTGTACAGACGAGCCGAGCACCCCTTCACTTCTCATCAGGGAGGACGCCCACACCCTCTCTCTCCAGGTGAGTATTTCTGCCTCCTCCTGTCTTCAATAAGCTACTTCTCTAGCCCACATGTTGTGCTGTGCTCCTAATAAGAAACTTTATACCTGCTTTTTAGTTTTTGCCTCCTTGAAACATTCTTGCTTTCAAACAGGGCAAGAGCCAGGGCAACTTACCTTCTAGCCTCCGGCCCCTGGTGGTCTAGCAGCTAGGATTCCTGGCTTTCATCCAGGATACCCGGGTTCGATTCCTGGGCAGGGAACTAAGTTCCCGCCTCAGGACCGCTCACTGCTGTCTCTCCGAGAACAAGACCTCCACCCATGGCACTTCCGGGTTGGGGGCTACAGTGTCTCTCAGGATCCCCAATCCCAGACTAATGCTGAAGGTACGGGACAGCCCAGGGGGCGCCCACAGGGTATGAGGGTCAGTGTCCCCCAAAGATGGGACGACCAGTCTCAGCCCACACACAGCAGTGGACAGGCTGCACGCTCTCTCTCACCTAGAGGGCCATTTTCGGGCCCCAGTGACCATCGTGAACTCTGTCCCCCGGGGAACAGCTGTGGCCGGAATAACAACTGCCCGCTGACCGTGCACGTTACACTGGCCTTTGGTCAGATATCAAGGCCCACGGATGGAGCCACGGAGAGGAGGAGGGAAGAGGTGGAAGACAGAGGTCTGGAGGGGAGGTCATCCCGGCAGGTAGGCAGGACGAGGCAGGGGCTGGGCTGCAGGCTGCGCCCAACCACACACTCTCCAGGGTCAGGAGAGGTGCCCACCAGGGTAGGGACACCCAGAGGGCTCAAGCGAGGGCTGCGGTGGGCAAACCAAACACAATCCCTGCAGAAGGTGGAAAGCCACGACAGCTGGGGTGCGCACCCTGTCCCCTGGGTCCACCACACCCCACACACCCACAAGAGACACTCCGGCTGCATCTGGACTCCCCCAGGCCCTCTGAGACAGAAACCACCCAGAAGAAAAGGGAACTTCAGGAAGCAAGTCGTGCCACACGGTTTCAATCCACTTCTTAATATTTGCAGGGTTGTGGGCAAGGAGTTCACACTTCCAGGAACTGGTTACCAGTCCTAGGAAGCAGGGCTGCAGACACAGAGCACAGCCCTGAAGAGCCACATGTGCCTGGGGCCAGAGCAGGGAGGGGGCGTGGAGCCCTGGGCTGCAGGGGAGCGAGGCCAGCAACCCAAGCCTTGGTGAGTGGGGTCTGAGAGGACCAGGGCAGGCAGTGGAATGGAGCCACGGAGGGAAGACTGGCCTCGGGGACCCACAGAGCGGCGGGAGCAGCCCAGCGGGCACGGGGAAGGCGGGCTGCCCAGGGCTCACGTGCTGCCCAGGGCAGGGACTAGGGAGCCCAGGCAGGGGCGTGTCCACACCAACAGGGCTGGAAACACAGGGGCGGCAGAGCTCGGTGGGGCTGCTTGGCCTTCGAGGACCGTGATGGGCTGGGGGACGGGAGCCTCAGGGCTTCGCTCAGCCAGATGTACTGCAGGCACAGGGCTGGGCTGGGGCTGAGGACGAGGCCAGGATGGACAGGTGGCTCTGAGCGAGGACAGAGGGAGGACGCGGGCTAGCACAGGGGAAGGAAAGCCCCCCCCCATGGCGGGGGGCTGAGGGTCCGGTCCAGGACAGTGGGGCCTGCTTGAGTCCCAGGGCAGTGGCAGGCGGGGTGGCGGTGGGCTCTGGGCTGGGGCCGGGACCCAGGACAGCGGGAGCGCCGGGAGCACAGCAGGCAGGGCTGGCCTGGGCTCCTGTGTGCCCCGAGCTGGCCGCACAGGGGAGGGGCTGAGCACGCAGCTGCACAGGCTACAAAGGGGCAGGGGAAGCCAGGGCCTGAGGGCCGGGAGCAGGGACTGGGGGCCGGGAGCGGGGAGGCAGAGGGCAGGTGACCCGGCAACTGGAGGGAGAAACGACCAGAGCAGGATGCCGGGGTGGTGGGAGAAAGAGGGTGAAGCTCGGAAGGCCAGGAGCTCCTCTGGGAGGGGCCCACGGTGCGACAGGGGCTCTGCCAGGGGAGAGGGGTTGAACACAGGGTGGGCACCTACCGACTCCAGGGAACAGAGCTCAGCCCTGGGAACGAAAGGAGGCAGGAGGGAAGCTGCACTAGGGTGAGGGCTCGGGGATGGGCCAGAGGGGCAGGTGTGCTGAGGGCCAGAGCTCCAGGGACAAGTGGCAGGGAGGCAGCAGGTGAGCAGGGGGCTGGGAGGGCTGGGGGCTCCCTGGGAACATTGGGGGAGCAGGTAGAGCTAGTGTAGGTGACCTGAGCCTGGGAGGGCAGCGCCCTGCCTGGGAGCTTTTGGGGAGCAGGTAGAGCTAGTGTAGGTGAACCTGGGGCAGGGAGGGCAGGGGTTTGCCTGGGAGCTTTGGGGGAGCAGCTAGAGCTAGTGTAGGTGACCTGGGGCAGGGAGGACAGGGGGCTGCCCGGGAGTTTTGGGGGAGCAGGTAGAGCTTGTGCAGGTGAGCCTGGGGCTGGGAGGGCAGGGGGCTGCCTGGGAGCTTTGGGGAACCAGGTAGAGCTTGTGCAGGTGAGCCTGGAGCTGGAAGGGCAGGGGGCTGCCAGGGAGTTTTGGGGGAGCAGATAGAGCTTGTGCAGGTGAGCCTGGAGCTGGGAGGGCTGGGGGCTCCCTGGGAACGTTGGGGGAGCAGGTAGAGCTAATGCAGGTGAGCCTGGGTCTGGGAGGACAAGGGGCTGCCTGGGAGCTTTGGGGGAGCAGGTAGAGCTTGTGCAGGTGAGCCTGGGGCTGGGAGGGCAGGGGGCCGCCTGGGAACTTTTGGGGAGCAGGTAGAGCTTGTGCAGGTGAGCCTGGGGCTGGGAGGGCAGGGGGCCGCCTGGGAACTTTGGGGGAGCAGGTAGAGCTTGTGCAGGTGAGCCTGGGGCTGGGAGAGCTGGGGGCTCCCTGGGAACGTTGGGGGAGCAGGTGGAGCTTGTGCAGGTGAGCCTGGGCCTTGGAGCACAGGGGGCTGCCTGGGAGCTTTGGGGAACCAGGTAGAGCTAGTGTAGGAGAGCCTGGGGCTGGAGGGCAGGGCGCCAGGGGCTGCCTCCGGGGTTCTGGGGAGCAGGTAGAGCTTGTGCAGGTGAACACGGGGCTGGGAGTGTAGGGGGCTTCCCAGGAGCCTTGGCGGAGCAGGTAACGCTAATGCAGGTGAGCCTGGGTCTGGGAGGGCAGTGGGCTGCCCGAGAGCATGAGGGAGCAGGTAGAGTTTCTGCAGCTGAGCATGGTGGGTGGAAGGGTAAGGGGCTGCCCCAGGAGCTTTGGGGTAGCAGGTACGCCTTGTGCAGGTGAACAGGAGACTGGGAGGGGATGGGACTGCCCTGGGAGCTTTGGGGAGCAGGTAGAGCTTGGGCAGGTGAGCAGAGGGCTGTGATGGCAGGGTGCTGCCTGGGAGCTTAGAGGGAGCAGGTGGCACTGTGCAGGTGAGCACAGAGTTGGGAGTGTGGGGGGCTGTCCCGGGACTTTTGGGGGAGCAGCAGAGCTTGTGCAGGTGAGCAGGGGTTTGGGAGGACAGGGACCTGCCCAGGACCTCAGCAGACCAGGTACTGGGGTGAGCAGGTGAGTAGGCAAGTGTCATAGGGTGCAGGGACCGTTGGTGCTGTGGGCCCAGCGCTCCAGGGACAGTAGGCAGTCCGACGCCAGTTGAGCAGATGACATGAGGGTACAGCATCCCTGAGCTGAGCCCAGAGACCTGAGCCTAGGGGACTGGCAGGGCAGGACGCAGGGCAGCTGGCAGTGGGGGCAGAGCAGGGAGTCCTACAGGAGAGCGGGCTGGGGGCCCCCCTGGGGTGTGCGGAGGGCCCAGGGCAGGAGAGAAGGGACGCAAGGGCAGGGACGACTCAGGCCTGAGACGGTGAACCGGAGCTCAGATGGGCAGAGGCTAGACACTCGATGGACAGGAAGCCCGGGCTCAGCTGAGGGGCCAGGATGAGGGGTGGAGGCAGGTGAGGGAGCATCTAGAGGAGGGGAACCTGAGTGCCCTGAGAAAGGAGAGCAGCCTTTCCGCTGGAGCTCAGGGGGCTGGTAAGGCCGGGCGCAGGGGGCTACCCCAAGAACTCAGGGGAGCAGGCGGGGTTGTGCAGGGCAGCAGGGGGCTGCGAGGGCAGGGGCTGCCCACGAGCCCTGGGGTCAGGGGACGAGGGCCTGAGCTAAAGGTGCTTTGGTCTGGTGGGAGGGGCCAGGCGGACGGCAAGGCCGGGTGGAGAGAGGACCATGGGAGGGAAGGTCTCTGAGGCTGAAGGGGCAGGGGCATGACTGCGGGGACCTGATGGGCTGCAATTCATGGGCCCAAGGTCCCCAGTTTTCCAGGCGCCTGTTGGGGCTTGAGACAGGAGGGTACGACGTGCCAAAGCGAGGTGGGGTTGACAGGGCAGTGGACCTGGCTGAGGGCGTAGGAAGGGCCCTTCAGGGCTCCGAAGGGGCTGCATACCTGGGCTGCGCAGAGCAGGGTCAGAGGGGACAGGTCCAGCCGGGGAATGGGGCTTGGGGTGCCAGCACCCTGAAAATGGCGAGGGGCAGTGCAAGGCTCCCGGGGATGCCAATGGGCAGAGTGATCCAGAACACACAGGCCCTGGGTGGCAAAGAGCAGGCCAGGACAAGGGGACAGGAGCAGAGCAGGGCAGTGGGCTCAGGGAGCAGTAGCCACTGGTCAGGGCTCAGACCGGGGGCCTGATCAGACCAGACACCCACAGGAGGACTGGGGCCCCTGGGACTTTAATCCAGGTGGTCACCCAGCCCTGACTGGGCTGCTGAGTCCAGGACCCACAGCTGCGAAGGCAGAGAACCGCAGTGGCAGAGACCATGCCAGGCCGCATCTCTTCAGACTCTCTGGAAGCATATAGTCTCTGGGCTCAACGGTGCCCCAGGCCTGGACACCTGATGCCCTGCCTGGACCCTCGCAGGGGTGAGGCCCTGGCAGTCACACGGCCTCCTCTCTCACAGCTTCCGCCACGGCCCCGGAAGTCTACGCTCTGTCTCCCAGCTGTGGGGACACACCTAGTGCCACAGTGGTCGTGGGCTGCCTGGTCTCGCGCTACATCCCTGAGCCAGTGACCGTGACCTGGAACTCGGGCATCCTACCCAGCAGCGTGCACACCTTCCCATCCGTCCGAGGGTCCTCGGGGCTGTACTCTCTCAGCAGCACTGTGACCGTGCCTGCCAGCACCTCGTCCGGCAAGACCTTCACCTGCAACGTAGCCCACCCGGCCAGCAGCACCAAGGTGGACAAGCGCATCGGTGAGAGGACGGGCCGCAGGGAGGGTGTCCACTACGAGACAGGCCCGGGGTCAGCCCTCCCACCTGAACGGACCACACACCAGGGATGGTGAATCCCGCCCAGGGTGTCACAGGAGGCCTGTCTCTCTCCCTCACCTGAAGGCCTCCCAGGCTCAGGGAGGGGGTCCTCTGGGCGTTTCCACCAGGTCCAGGGTGGGCACAGGCTGGACGCCTCCCCCAGCCCCTGGGGCCACAGAGTGGGCACAGGTCTCACCTGCCAAAACCTGCCCCTGCCCTAAGCCCAGCCCCAGGCCGTCCCCAACCCCGGTAACCTCCAGTCTGTTCTCTGCAGAAATCAACGGCCCAAACCCCTGTTCCAGGTGTCCCAAATGTCCACGTAAGTCAGCCGGCCTCACCCTCCACCCCTTGGAGGTTGACCTTGACCAACCGTGGCACTGGGGGGGAGGGATGGATGGGTGCCCAAGAGGAGGTCCACCCAGGGGCTGACCCCCCACCATGTCTCCCCGACCAGCCTGTGAGCTCCCAGGAGGACCGTCCGTCTTCATCTTCCCCCCGAAACCCAGGGACATCCTCACAATGTCCCGAAAACCGGAAGTCTCCTGCATGGTGGTGGATGTGAGCAAGGAGGACACCGATGTCCAGTTCTCCTGGTATGTGGACGATGTAGAGGTGCACACGGCCAAGACAAAGCCAAGGGAGCAGCAGTTCAACAGCACCTACCGTGTGGTCAGCGCCCTGCCCATCCTGCACCAGGACTGGCTGAAGGGAAAGGAGTTCAAGTGCAAGGTCAACAACAAAGGCCTCCCGGCCCCCATCGAGAGGACCATCTCCAAGGCCAAAGGTGGGTCAGGTGGACGGGCGCAGGAGGGTCCCTGGGGGCCAAGAGCAGTGACCATCGTGCTAACAGCCATACCTCTCCCCACAGGGCAGCCCCGGGAGCCGCAGGTGTACGTACTGGGCCCAGCGCAGGAAGAGCTGGCCAAGAACTCGGTCAGCGTCAGCATAACCTGCATGGTCACCGACTTCTACCCGAGCGACATCGATGTGGAGTGGCAGAGAAACGGGCAGCCGGAGCCAGAGGGCAACTATGGCACGACCCCACCCCAGCTGGAGGCCAACGGGTCCTTCTTCCTGTACAGCAAGCTCAGGGCGGACAAGAAGAGCTGGCAGCGGGGAGACACCTACACGTGTGTAGTGTTGCACGAGGCTCTACGCAATCACAACACGCAGAAGTCCATCACCCAGTCTTCGGGTAAATGAGCCCCACGGCGTTGTTGCCCCAGCGAGCCCTCCCTCCCCTTGGGCTCTCAGGGTCCAGCGAGGACGCCTGAGCCCCAGCCCTGTGTACATGCCTCCCGGGCGCCATGAAATAAAGCGCCCAGCGCCGCCCTGGGACCCGCAACGCTGTCATGGTTCTTTCCGAGCAGAGCCCTGGGGCACGCGGGCCTGCATGGGGCAGGGGGGGCCCGGCTCTGGGTCACAGTTTGTCACCACCAGTGCGGGAGAGCTGACCCCCTCAGGGCCGGACCCAAGTGTGCGGGCCTGCGCAGGCCGCTTGGGGGCTGCCCGAGGCCGGGGAGGGCCCCTCCCGGAGGGGACAGCTGCTCCGGCCACCCTCCACCCCGCAGCTGCTGGGGCTGGAGTGTGTGCCCGGAATGGGAGAAGCCCACCAGAGACCCTCAGGAGAATGAGTGCCCACTTCTTCCCGCCCCTGTTCCAGCCCAAGCTGTGGGACACTGGCCGTCCTCGTCCCCACATTCCTGTCCCCGGCTCCAGAGTCCGCGTGCTGGCTCTCTGCCCTCACGGGGGCCACACACAGCCCGGGGTGGAGGGACGGCCCTGCTGCACTGTCAGGCACGGGAGATCAGGACCCCCGCCCCTCAGGCCAGGTGGCTCTGCCCTGCTTGTCCCTGCCAGGGGCCAGGCCTGTGCACTCGTGGGGACACGCATCCCTGTGCCCACAAGGGGCAGAGGCAAGCAGCCCTGAGTGCCCAGGGAGGGACCCTCCATACGCACCCGTGGACACTGAGCCCAGAGCCATTGAAAACAAGCCCCCCACTGAGCCACACCAGCCGGCACACCACCGCCTTCATCCACATGCACTCACCTGCCCGCGCACACACGTGTGCAGTGCACCCACCACAACACCCACATGCGTGCACACACGCGGGCCTTGCACACGGGCCCTCCCACAGGGCAGCCGCACAGACGCACACCCGACCACAGAGCTGGGTCTCATGGGCCCTCACCGTAGACCCCAGGCTGGTCCCCACCCTCCAACGCCCACGGGACAGAGACCAGCACTGTGCTGCCCCTTCCCTGGGCCAGGGCCCACAGCCCACACGCTCTGCTGACACTCCCGCCCTCCGGGTCTGGCCCCCAGCGGGAGAGGCGGCCGGGGCCTGAGCCACTGTCCTGCGGGGGGTCCGGGCACCCTCCCCGCAAGCGCCCCAGCTCAGCGCACAGCACAGGGGAGGGAGCAGGACCCACTGGCCAGGCCGAGACGGGGGCCCAGGCTGGAGGAATGGGGGGCTGGGGCCGGTGCTCAGCGGCTGTCCTCAGGTGCCTCTGGCCCGGCCCACCGGGGCATCCCGCCACCACCGCGCCACACTGGGAGCCGCGCTGCGAGGCCCCATGAGCCCAGCCCTGCCCCCGGGGGCAGGCACAGCACTGACCCCACCCTCCCTGTGCAGAGCTGCTGCTAGAGGAGGAGACCTGTGCTGATGCCCAAGACGGGGAGCTGGACGGGCTGTGGACGACCATCTCCATCTTCATCACCCTCTTCCTGCTCAGCGTGTGCTACAGCGCCACCGTGACGCTCTTCAAGGTGGGCGGGCCGGCCCCGCGGCGCCCTCGCTGTCCCCACTGTGTCTCCTCCTGGCCCCCGGCCCCTCACTGTCCCTCAAGTCCCCTCACTGTCCCCTCACAGACCCTCACTGTCCTTCACTGCCCCTCACTGTCCCCTCACTGCCCCTCACTGTCCCTCAAGTCCCCTCACTGTCCCCTCACAGTCCCTCACTGTCCCTCACTGTCCCTCACGGGCCCTCACTGTCCGTCATGGGCCCTCACTGCCCCTCACTGTCCCTCACTGTCCCTCAAGGGCCCTCACTGTCCCTCACTGTCCGTCACGGGCCCTCACTGTCCCTCACTGTCCCCTCACAGTCCCTCACAGTCCCTCACTGTCCCTCACTGTCCCTCACGGGCCCTCACTGTCACTCACTGTCCCTCACTGTCCCTCACTGTCCCCTCACAGTCCCTCACGGTGCCTCATTGCCCCTCACGGGCCCTCATTGTCCCTCACTGTCCCTCACTGTCCCACACTGTCCCTCACTGTCCCTCAAGTCCCCTCACTGTCCCCTCACAGACCCTTCACCTTCCCTGACTGTCCCTCACTGTCCCTCACTGTCCCTCATGGCCCCTCACTGTCCCTCACTATCCCTCACTGTCCCCTCACTGTCCTTCACTGTCCCTCACGGTCCCTCACGGTCCCTCACTGTCCTTCACTATCCCTCACTGTCCCCTCACTGTCCCTCACTGTCCCCTCACAGACCCTCACTGTCCTTCACTATCCCTCACTGTCCCCTCACTGTCCCTCACTGTCCCTCACGGTCCCTCACTGTCCCTCACAGTCCCTCACTGTCCCTCACTGTCCCTCACGGTCCCTCACTGTCCCTCAAGGGCCCTCACTGTCCCCTCACAGTCCCTCACTGTCCTTCACTGTCCCTCACTGTCCCCTCACAGTCCCTCACTGTCCCTCACTGTCCCTCACGGGCCCTCACTGTCCGTCATGGGCCCTCACTGTCCCCTCACAGACCCTCACTGTCCTTCACTGCCCCTCACTGTCCCCTCACTGCCCCTCACTGTCCCTCAAGTCCCCTCACTGTCCCCTCACAGTCCCTCACTGTTCTTCACTGTCCCCTCACTGTCCCTCACTGTCCCTAACAGGCCCTCACTCTCCCTCACGGGCCCTCACTCTCCCTCACTGTCCCTCACTGTCCCCTCACTGTCCCTCACTGTCCATCACTGTCCCCTACTGTCCCTCACTGTCCCTCCCTGTCCCTCACTCTCCCACACTGTCCCCATCATGGCCTCCTGTCCCCCCGGAACTCCTCGCTGTCCGTCGGCCCAGGGAATGGGGACAGGCCCTGCGGGGCGGCCCGGGTGGTTTCCAGCCTGTGCTCACTCCCGCTGCCCCTCAGGTGAAGTGGATCTTCTCGTCGGTGGTGGAGCTGAAGCGGACGATTGTCCCCGACTACAGGAACATGATCGGACAGGGTGCCTAGCGCTCGCTACGGGCTGCGTCCTGGGCTGCCCCTGACCTATAGGACCACGTCTACCCCCCTGTACCGCTCAGCCTGCGCCAGGCCTCTCCTCCGCCCGCTGACCTCGCCAGCCTCTGAGCTCACGAGCACCCTCACCTGCACCCCCGGCCTCTGGCCTCGTGGCCACCACAACCTGCCCCCCACCCCACTCACAGACCCGAGGGGACCGCAGGTGATGCCCAGCCTGAGCTGATGTCCCCGCAGGACACCTCCGGGACGCCAGGGACCACCGGGAACGCCCGGGTCGGCGTGGGGGTCCCCCTCGAACAGGAGGAGGCCAGCATCTGGGCCTCTGCACAGGGCCTGGCCCCTGCATCTTGTCCCGGCCGAGCTCCAGACGCAGGGTCCCCGGGAGGAGGGCCTGTGCCAGATGCTGGAGGGGAGCCGCCCGCCTCTCCCAGCAGGAGAGCTTCTGCAGGTGCCGCTAACGGTCCCTCAGGTCACCTCCACCGAGGACGCTGCTCAGAGCAAGGCCTGGGCCCGAGGCCGCTGCAGGAGCCCCAGCGCGGGAGGCGGTGAGGTCCAGCCAGACCGGCCTCCCGGGGAGCACGCTGTTGACCTGGTGCCCCGCGGGCTGAGCTGGAGGGGCTCCCGGAAAAGAGGGCAGAAGGCGCGGCCAGCCCATCCTGCAGCCAAAGGCCTGAGGCACGTACAGCAGGAGCTCCGCCTGCACCGGGGTGGGGGTGAGAGACGCGACCCGCGTAGGGCCAGCCTCGGACCCCGGGCCCCCGCCTCAGGGCCCGGTACCAGCTCTCCGGTCTCTGCGGAAAAGCGCAGTCAGCATGCGCGTGTGGTGGAGCTGCTCCCGGACTGGAGAGAAGGGCCCCGTGATCGCAGCTCGGGAGGCTTTTCTCCTTTCTGAACATGGGGCCCGTCGATGCTCTTCGCTGTGTCTTCATTTTGTTACGACAATAAAGCGTTCTTTACAGTCGCCTAGCTCGCTGAGAAGTCTCCCTGGGTTGACACGCCGCCTACCCTCGGGAAATCCACAGCCAGTCTCCCCCATGCCACCACCCAAGCCTGGGGTTCCCACCTGGCCTGTGGGTGCAGGGGCGAGCCAGGGGCCTGGGGGAGCCATGGGGAAGCCGCACGTGTTGGGTGTGTCTGCACAGGCGGCTGTAACAGACACCACAGGGGGCCTTTGACCACAGCCGTCACTGTCTGACACCCTGGAGGCTGGAATCCCAGATCCTGGAGGTGCAGGGCTGGCTTCTCCCGAGGCCTGGCTCCGTGCCGCGTAGACGCCGTCTTCTCCGTGTCCTCATGTGGTCGTCCCTCTGTGCGTGTCTCTGTCCTAATGTCCTCCTCTTTTAAGGACGCCAGGCAGACTGGATTAGGACCCACCCTAGAGACCCCAGTTTACATCACCACATCTTTACAGACCCCATCTCCAAATACAGTTACATTCTGAGGTCCTGGGAGTCCGGGCTTCAAAGCTGGAATTTGGGGACACAATTCAGCCCAAAACAGCCGAGCTGGGTGTGAGAAAGGAGGACCGGGGGGACGCCAGGACCCCAGGCCAGGAGGGGCAGCGGTGGGGAGGGGCTGCCAAAGGGGAGCAGAGCCAGACCCGGCTCACCGCTCAGGACAGACGGCAGTGAGAAGGACCGCAGGAGGGGAGGGGGTCGGGTGGCACTGAGCTCAGCTGGCTGCACAGAGGTGACCAGTGTGTCACAGCAGAAGCAGGAGTGGGGCTCCAGGGGCTCTGGTGAGGGACCAGGAAGGGTGGCCGTGCAGAGGCGATGAGGCCGCTGTGCCCGCCTGCCGGCAAGGATGCAGGGATGGGTCAGGACTCCGCCCTCACGGAGACCAGGGACCCATCCCTCCTGGTGATTCCACCTCAGAGGAGACACACCCCTCCCAGAGGGCAGAGTCGGGATCCACAGCTGTCAGCCCTTCTCAGTAAAACCTCCAAAACAGTGGGCCGGGGTCTGGGTCGGGTGCTGGCCGTGCTGGGCGCCCTCAGGCCGGCGTTTCAGGGGGCTGGCTCATCCCGGGGACGCAGCCTTGGGCTGCTGGAAGCCACACTTGTGTTTGTTGCAGCCTTTCAGGGCGAGGGGACTAGCAGGACAGCCCCCCAGACCGGCAGCCGGAGTCTGCTCAGCAGGAACGCTGCACCCCAAGGCCGTCCGATGTGCCGGTGCAGCTTCCTGTGGGGGGACAGAGACAGACAGAGGCAGAGACAGAGAGAACGGTATGCAGGGAAGGGACTGCATCGCTCAGCGGTCCCTGCACCAAACGGGGAGGCCGGGAGGGGCGGCAAACAGGATGGCCGAGGGGTGCACAGCAGTGTCCGGGAGAACACCCGGACTGAATATCTCCCCCAAAATTCATACACTGAAGCCCTAAGCCTCTAATATGATGCCATTAGGAGTGGGCTTTGGGGAGTTGATGAGGTCATCAGGGTGATCCCTTGTGATGGGATTAGTGTCCCTGTAGGGACCCTATAGAGCTTCAGTCCTTCTCTATGGTAGGACACAGCAGGGAGACGCCATCTGTGAACCAGGAAGCGGCCCTCACCAGACACCGAATCTGCCGGCTCCGTGGCCTTGGACTTCAAGCCCCCAGAGCAGTGAGGGCAAGTGTCTGCCCTCCATACATGTGTGGTGCCTCGTTGGACAGCCGGACGAACTGAGACAGGAAACCCCTGGCCAGGTGGCCCCCACCCCAGGACCCAGGTGGGCTGGCAGAGCAGCGGCAGGGCTGGTGAGATGCGGGAAGTACCCGCCACCGTGGGGCGTAGGCACGTGAGACCCCTGGCGCGCGCGTGCTGCTGACGCCCCCACGTGTTCTCAGCTTGCATGGGGCGGGCCTGGGGGCGGGCCTGGGGACGGGCCAGGCCAGGGCCGGGGGTCGTGTGGAACTCTGCTGGGCTCTGTCCCAGTCCACGGGCTCCTGGCACTGCTGCTGCCACGTCACCAGGCCCGCCCAGAGTCACAGGGACAGTCAGCCTGTGGGGGAGGGCACGGGGAGAGCAGCCTGGCCTCCCCAAAGAGGCTCTTACGGGCACCCCCAGACGTGGCTGAGTCGCAGCACGAGGGAGGGACCAGCCTGGGCACCCGTCTCGCTGTCATCCCTGTGGATCCGTCAGGCTGCTCTCCAGGCTGGGATCACCATTGCAAAGTCACAACCAGGGCCTGCCTGGCCCCGGCCCCACCCGGCACGGATGTGGGCAGGGGCTGGGGCCGGGGCTGGGGGCCATAGGTGGAGGAGTTGGTCACAGCATCAGCCTGACTTGGGGCTGGGTGACAACCCCCCACTGCCACCCCTAGGGTCTTTTCAAATGCAGGCTGCAGAGGGCCAGGCCCGGGGAGAGGCCAGTGGGGGCTGTAGAGCTCGCCCACAGCCAGGTGTGGGGAGAGCGAGACCAGGCAAGGGGCCGGCAGCGTGAGTGATACAGACAGACCCAGGAGGGCACAGTGCACAGGACGAGGTGGCGTACCAGCCGTCAGGCAGCTGGCTCTGGGCTCCCCAAGTGTGTCTTCATCCTGGGGGTACGTCGATGACTGTCCCCACCACTCACAGCCCACCCTCTGTGCTTCTGTCCACTGTGCAGACCACCACTGCTCCGTCCCTCTGCCCTGACGTTGGCAAGTTCCAGAAGGCACCTGCTCCTTTGTCCTGGATTCCGAACAGAGAAGCCCAGACAAACTGCAGCCAACGCGGCAGCGAGAGAGAAATAGACCCTGACGTCGCAGCCTGTTCACCTGGGGGCTGTGGTCACAGGGCACCCTAGTGAAATCTGGCTGATACAGCCACCCTCAAATGCCACTGAGTGAAGTAAACTCAACAACAAGCACAAATGTAATAACCACATGTGATGTGCACACGGTGTCCTGACTTTTACAGGGTTTTCAGAGACTATTAGTCAGGGTTCTCAAGAGAAACAGAACCAATAGAACATAGATGACAGATAGATATAGATAGATAGATGATAGATAGATGATGGATAGATAGATAGATAGATAGATGATGGATAATACATACAGACATATGATATAGCTATATATGTACATATGTACATCTATAGATAGAGCTAAAATTCAGCTAAAGATAGACATGGATATAGAGGACATACATATATCGACATATAGAGACAACAAGATTTCTTTCAAGGAACTGGCTCTCATGTTTGTGCGGGGCTGCCTGGCACTTCTGGAATCTGTGGGGCAGCCCAGCGCGCTGGAAGCTCAGGCGGGAGTAGGTGCTGCTGTCTTGAGGCAGAATTCCTTCCTCTCCAGGAAGTCTCAGTTTTGTTAAGTCCTTCCCTGGTTGGATGAGGCCCGCCCGCATCATGCAGGGTCATCTCATTTACTTGGAGCCCACTGGCTGTCGATGTTAACCACATCTACAAAATACCTTCACAGCAACGCCCGGACTAATGTCCGAACACACGGCCCAGCTGAGTGGGTCTATGACTCTGACCCTCGCAGAGACTTCCTCTCCTTTCATACTCACAATGCCCCAAGAGGCGGGGGTCACTGTCACAATCTTACCATTGAAGCCCCTGTCTGAGAGGACACCCTGCCTCTGGGGAGGATGCCAGGTCTTCATCTATGTCTTCTGATGTTCTTTCCACTGCCCATACTACCTCTTAGAGAGACTCGACAACACCCTCCTCATCTGATTCCTGCCCTCGGGACAGGCTGTCTGACGACATCCCTCCAGCCTGGAGATGTTTGGAGAGACAGAAGCCCTGGAAGTCCTGTGAAGGGGCATCCATTGATCTACCGGACAACTACTCACCCGATGGCAACTCTGTCATCATCGCTGGACACTGAGCACCCCGTGATGAATAACACAGATGTGGCCTCTGGCCTCAAGGACAGTAGGGAGAAGGGCAAAAGCAGGTCTCCAGTAAGTCATCCCACAAACGATGATGTACGGACCATCATGATAAGTGCTATGAATGGAAAGCTGGAGCACGAGGCCCTACAACAGAAGCAACAGCCCAGTCTCGGGGCCAGGGTGAACTCCCCGGGGGGAGCACCCTGAAGCGGAGCCCTGGAGGAGTGGCGTGGCTGCCTCGGGTCTGCTTGTCAACACCTGGTCTCCTGCCCTCCTGGCCACAGAACTTCTGGACCCAGGATAGGTGGGGCCAGGTGGGAGCAGATGTCAGTGACATGATAGGTTTCAAAACATGGTCTGATGATGACGCTCACAGAGATACATAAAGAACACATCTCACAATTTTATTTAACTCAATTAATGGTTTACACCCACTTCAAAGTAGAATTCAAAGTACTACATGTATATAGTTGAATCAAGGATACTGAAGTGAGTTTATACATGGGAGGCGGAGAAGAATCAATCGTCGTTCCAAAAAAAGAGAATTTGCATTGCCATCAATTATCCATGGCTTACAGAGTTGTGAAGTAGCTCAAAGATAATGAAAATCATAGAACCCGTAGAATCAGATAACCCTGAAGGGTGTGTAAGACAATGCCTTGCTCTCCACCGAAGACACAAGAAGTAACCCTTTGGTCCATTTCCAAGTCTTTCACAATTTCTCCTATTAACATATACAACTCACAGAAACAGATCCAGAATATATAGCGAACTCCTGCAAATCAATCAGAAAAATCAAACAATTCGGTAGAGAAGTGGTAAAGAGAATTGAACAGATGTTTCACAAAAGATGTCCAAAGAGCCCTCAAACATTTGAAAGGAACCAGACTGGTTACGAGGGAAATGAAAATGAAAAACCACATCAGAGAAAGTAGTTCTGACTCCACCACAGGTGAGGCAGCTTGGGCCAGACTAATCCCTTGCAAATAGCAATTATAAGCCCTGGGGGGTGGGGGGGAGCTGTTTTAAAAGAGGAGTTGAAGGCACTGGGGAATGACCGAAAGCAAGCAGACACTGGAGAAAATGATCCCCTTGAAAGATTTCTCTGAGGATGTACCCCTACCAGGCACCAGGTGCAGCTAGAATATGAACAAGAATAGCAGTCACACTGGCTTGAGGGGTCAGATCATGGGATGCAGGGCTACATTGCAAGGGCAGCTGGAAATTAAGGGGAGATGTCCATAAAAGGAGGGAGCCACAGAAGGGGAACCCCCAAATTCTGTATGTACACTCTGCTCAAATCCTTGACTGTCCCCTTACCTGTGCATGTGTAGGGGAAACTCCAGAGGGCCGGGGAAAAACCACAAGCAGGAGGCTGAAAGAACTGAGGAGACGTTAGCTACTGCCAACCACAGAAATAATACCATGGCAGACAGATTTTGGAATCCAGTCAAGCAGACTGCCTCCTGACAAAAAAATCAATACTTCTCTGAGGAAGAGTACAAAATCCGTAGTCTGGATCATACTTCATCCACCACACCCAGCGCACATTCAAAAATTACTAAATGTGCAAAGAAATAAGAAAATGTGACCCATGGTCAAAATACAAAATAGTCAATGGAGAATGATCCAAGGATGACCCAGACACAGACCCAATTATGACAAGGACTTTAAAGCAACTATTATAAATATGTTCAGAGATCTTAAAGGAAAATATGCTCATAATGAGTGACTAGATAACCTCTACAGAAAATTTTAAACTATCTACAAGAACCAAATAAAAATTCTAGAACTAGAAAGTACAATTCTGAGTTTTTTAAGTCACTTGATGAGCTTAACAGCAGATTGGAGAAGGCATAAGAAAGGTCAGAAAACTACATTTCAATATAGAGACATTCTATATTTATTATAGATATTCTAATGTATTATGTGTGTAAAATATATTTATATATAATATATAGATTATATATAATATCTATATATTTTATATATCAATAAAATGTTCTTTTAATCCAATCCAAAGAACAGAAAGAAAAATATTGAAAAAAAAGAAAAGAGACTCAATGTCCTATGAGACACTATGAAACATTTGAAAATACGTAAAATTTTGGAGTCCCAGAAAGGGACAAGAGATAGAATAGGGCAGGAAAAGTCTTTGAAGAGATAAAAAGCAAAATTTCCCAATGTGATGAAAATATCAATTTACAGATTTAAGAAGCTCAGCCAGTTCCTAACCATAAATACAACATGATGTGCCATGCTGAGACACACTGTGCAAACTGATGAAGACCAAAGGTGAAGGAGGTGTCTTGATAGCAGCCAGAGAAAGAACACGGACATACAGGGAACAAACTACATCTGGCTTCTCATCGGGAAAAATGGTGACCAGGAAGCAATAGAAGGGGGGGGTTTCAACCCAGAATTCTACATCCAGAGAAAATGTCGCTCCAAAATGAATATGTAATAGACATTTTTAGATACACAAAAACCGAGGGAGTGCATTTCCAAGAGACCTGCAGTAAAGGAAAAGCTAACAGAGAATCTTTGTGCTGAAAGGAAATGACACCAAATGGAAACTCTGATTTACAGGATAGAAAGGCGAGCATCAGAGATGGCAAATATGCAAGTGCAAAAACTAATCTTTTTTCTCTTAGTTTCTTAAAAAGATAATCGATTGTTTAAAGTAAAAATTATTAACAGTGTGTTGTGGGATTTATAATAGGTACAGATGCAACATATATGACAGTAGCACAAAAGATGAGTTCATAAATGAAACTCTACTTTCTCAAGGCTCTCATGACTTATGTGAGGTAGTCAAATATTGAATCTAAGTTCATTGTGATGACTTCAGGATGCACATTATATTCACTGAATCCATATGCAAAGAGGCTTATCTAAAAAGTCGACAGAGGGGCTTCCCTGGTGGCGCAGTGGTTGAGAATCTGCCTGCCAATGAAGGGGACACGGGTTCGAGACCTGGTCTGGGAAGATTCCACATGCCACGGGGCCCGTGAGCCACAACTACTGAGCCTGCGCGTCTGGAGCCTGTGCTCCGCACCAAGAGAGGCCGCGACAGTGAGAGGCCCATGCACCGCGATGAAGAGTGGCCCCCGCTCGCCACAACTAGAGAAAGCCCTCGCACAGAAACAAAGACCCAGCACAGCCAAAAATAAATAAATAAAAATAAATAAATTTATAAAAAGTTGACAGAGAAATTTTTTTTAAAAAGGAAATCCTAGGGCTTCCCAGTGGTTGAGAGTCCGCCTGCTGATGCAGGGGACACAGGTTTGTGCCCTGGTCCGGGAAGATCCCACATGTCATGGAGCAGCTGGGCCCGTGAGCCACGGCCACTGAGCCTGCGCGTCCGTAGCCTGTGCTCCGCGACATGAGAAGCCACAACAGTGACAGGCCCACGTACCGCAAAAAAAAAAAAAAAAAGAAAGAAAAGAAAAAGGAAATCCTAGATCACACGTTGTTTCAGTTGTCATGCCTCTTTCGTTTCCTTTATTTTTTTTATCCATGTATTTATTTACTTATATTTGGCTGTGTTGGGTCTTCATTGCTATGCATGGGCCTTCTCTTCATTGCTACGTGTGGGATTTCTCAAGCAGGGTTTACTCTTCATTGTGGTGCACGGGTGTCTCATTGCGGTGGCTTCTCTTGTTGCGGAGCACAGGCTCTAGGTGATCAGACTTCAGTAGTTGTGGTGCATGGACCCTAGAGTGCAGTCTCAGTAGCTGTGGCACATGGGCTTAGTTGCTCTGTGGCATGAGGGATCGTCCCGGACCAGGGATTGAACCCACGTCCCCTGCATTGACAGGCTGATTCTTAACCACTGAGCCACCAGGGAAGTTGCCAGAGAAGTTAGAATGGAATAAGTACTTAAAGTACTTACTAAGTACTAAGTATTAACTAATAAGTACTAAGAAGTACTTATTAACCCAAAAGAATGTAGGAAAGAAGGAATAAAGCTACAGTGAACACACTTGATAGCCAAACTTTAAGAGGTGTTCCCATAAGATTAGGGACACAGCAAGGACGCCTGTCGCTTCTGCCACACTGTTTTGCAGTGCTTTACAGATATGTGCTTACCTATTTGTGGATTGTGAAATCAAATCAGACAGTTACAGCCAGCTCTTTTTAATAAACAAAGAAAAAAAGTCTATGCATTGTACATAACAAGGGTAAATATTTTCATGAAAATTTTGTTTCAGTTACATAAATAAATATACATAATATATGTTACATATAAATAATGTGTGTATGTGAATTAGATTATAATATAAGACACCTTTTTTACAAGGATTGTGGTCAAAACAGTTTGGAAAATGTTTATTTAATAGATTATTGGAGGTCCTGGCCAACGCTACGTGACAAGAAAAAGAAACAGGGCTGTTAGGATTGAAAGGAAAGATGTGAAGGCGGTATTATTTGTAGAAGATGTGATCATTTCCAAGGAAAAGCCAACACAATCAGCAGACAAACTGTTAGAACTAACAAGAAAATCGGGGCAATTTCCATGCAAGACCAACTTACCAAAAGCAGCTGTGTTCCTCTATGTCAGCAAAAACCTACTAGAAAATGTAACAGAAAGCCAGGCACAAGTCACAGCAATGGGAGGAATAACCTGGGAAAGAACGCCCAAGACCTCTGAGAAAAAAATTGAACTCTATTCAAGGACATAAAAGAAATCTGAATGGCTGGAGAGATACACTGGTCAAGGAAGGAATGACATGTTAGATTAAAGTGTCATCTATCTCCCAGACTAAGAAATACAGTGTACTCCCAACCAAAATTCCAGCTGGGTTGGTTTTGTTCGTTTCTTTGTTTGTTTGTGAGATCCATTTACAGCTTAGCCCATTTTGAAAAATAAAAGCACAGGATGAGGGGTTTCAGGGGGACTGTCCCCCTGAATGTTAACACATACACAAAACCATCACTGAAAATGACGGTACTCATGCACAGACTACCAGACCCAAGGAATAGGAGAGCACTCAGAAACAGCCTGGTCATTCCTAGGAACTTGGACTGCAATGAGTGTGGCGCCTTCAGGCAGCGGGAAAGCTTCTGAGATGGGTGGGAAACTGGCTTCTTCTGTGGAGAACTTCAACCTGGGTTTCTACTCCACACCATATGCACGGTGAGTGGTGATGGAGCCTGCTGGGATCAAACACTTACATCTGAAAGGCTAACTTTAAATATAGCTGAAAGGAAATGGACCAGCAAGGCTGGCGGAGCACAGGAACAGCAACAGCCTGGTGGGATGTATGCCCACCCAGAACTTCAGAATGTGACCTTGTCTGGATATAGGGTCTCTGAAAATGTAATTAGGTTAAGGACCTTGGGATTAGATCACACTAGATTTCAGAAGCATTGTAAGTCCAGTGACTTATAACAGGAGAAGATGACACACAGGGCAGATGGCCATGTGAAGATGGAGGAAGGATTGGAGTGATGTCAATAGCCAGCAGGGGCTGGAAGAGGCAGGAAGGACCCTGCCCTGGAGCCTTCAGGGCAGCTTGGCACTGCCAACACCTTGTTTTTGGATTTCTTGCCTTCCAGAATGTGAGAGTCCATTTCTGTGGTTTTAAGCCACTAAGTTTGTGGGCCTTTGTGACTGCAGCCGCAGGAAGCTCACATGGCAGCCTCCAAACGTGCAAGCTGCAGGGTAAAGAGCTGATGAACCTGCCACGTGGAAATGAAGAATTTCTGTTAAAGGAGGACTCAACAAGCAGCATTAGCAACCAGGGCAGTGACCAGGAGAAGTTTATCCCAAGGTTAAAACTAGCAAGGGGCAAGCCCCTAGAGATGACTGCCTTGCAAATTCCCAGGAAATCGCCAAGAAAATCTTCAGAAAGCAGGATGAGATCACAGACAGACGTCCAAATGTCTCCCAAGTCTCTGAAGAGATATTCCAGCTCATTAGTAATGGGAGCATTTAAATTAGGAGACAACGCACTGCACACTTCAGAGAGTGTAATGACAGCATCCTTGCTGGAAAGGCAGGCACGGAGCTGGAGAAGCGGGGCCTCCCTGGGGTGGAGGACGTCTGGAGGCCTGGGTGGTGGTGGGCCAGCCCCAAGAGGGAGCGGGCAGCAGTGGAGCCAGGCCTGGCCTGGGGGAAGGAAGCCGGGGAGGGGGGATTGAAGCATCTTTGGGCCCATGTTGGGGCCACAACCAAGGGCAACAAGGGGGTCAGCTGGTCTCACTGTCCAGGAGAACTCTGGGGCCTGGCCCCCACCATGGGTACCGAGGGCAGTGAGCCCCTGGTTGAGTCTGAGGGATCTGGAGGCTAGCGCTGCCGCCCATTTAGTGTCCTGGTCAGGAAATGTCAAAGAAACCATCTGCAGCTTGGCCTTCCCTCCAAGCAATCCACTGGCCGGAGCCAGCATTGGCCCCCGGCTACCCCACAGGCCCTTACACGGAGGCCCAGCCTCAGAGGGACCTCACACTGCCTTGGCTGAAGGCCCACCTATCCCAGGCTGTCTGGCCAGGTCCCATCTAACTTCCTGCAGCTGAGCAGGCGCAGGAGCGAGTCTCCTCCAGCACCGAGGGACACACCCCCCTACCCTCCCTGCCCCTGCGCCGGCAGCCCAGTGGCTCCTGGGGTGCTGGGGTAGAGCTGGGGGAGGGGCCAGCTGGGCACGAGGCCTCAGCCTTGAACGCCCACAGCTGGGCAGGAAGCGCAGGGGTGCCGGGCCAAGCCCCCAGCCCCACACACTCACACTGTACAGGCCACAGGGCCAGGCACCACCTGGCAGAAGACTCCCCGGTGGGGCTCTGCCTGCCTTGTGGTTTCTCTCAGAACCTTGAGTCCTTCCAGGGAACTCGGCCTTCCCCCTGCACCTGCCATGCAGCATCTGTCCCTGGGGCCAAGGGTGGGGCGGGACAGACCAGGACAATCTGTCCTGGGGGCCTCGGGGCCCTGGCTCTGCACACGGGGCCCCTCCCCAGCCATCCAGAAGCCCCTCTTGGGTCTTCCAAGAGGCCCGGACACTCCTCTGAGTGTGCAGGCCTGACAGCTCATCTCTGCACAGCCTCCCTGCATGCAGACCAGCGGCTCTGGGTGTCCTGGGCCCAGGGGACGTGGTCCTGCTGTCTCCCTCTCCACAAAGACTGCATGTCACCTCCCAGGAGTCCATGCTGATGAGCTAGCTTGCAAGTTCTCGTGGCCTCCCCTTGTGTGCATCTGGGCCTTTGGGGGGTTCCAGAGACACACCGGCCTGCAGGACACGTCCACAGCATGGAGGCAAGGCCAAGACTCAGCACATCATCTGGCTCAGCACATGTCAGTGGAGCGTCGATGGTAGACTGGCTGCCCCGACAGACCAGAGTCGAATGCCGTGGGCACCGCTACGAAGGCCGCTCTGTGGTCCCCACACCTTGATGGACAGCAGCAGCACAGGGTGGCATGGTACCCCCCAGGGTCCGGTGGCTGCAGAGGTCTCGCCGAGCCACTGGCCAAGCTCACAGCCATGTCCCACCTCCCGACAGGCCCCTGCCAGCCCTTGCCGGCCACGCAGCCCAGTCACAGCCCCGATGGGAGCCCAGCTGCAGGACAGCGATCGGGAGGCTGGCTCGCAGACAGCGGGTGAGACTGTCGGCCAGCAGGGTGCCCAGGAAGCCACCAGAGGACCAGCACCTGCCTACACCCAGCTGGACCCACAGCCTCTCACACTCGTACCCAGGGCCGCCCCACCAGGCCGGCCCCCAGACCGCTGCTCAGAAAGCCCCGCACTCCGCCGCAGGCACCTAGGCCACGCGGGCCTCAACTTCTCAAGCACAAAACGGCCAGGACCGTCCCTCGTGGGCTGCCTCGGGGGCAGTGGTGGTGGTGCCTGGTGCCCTCTCCCTTCCCGGGCCATCGTAGTGACCACAGTGTGTACCGGCTGCTCACCAAGTCAGCCCGTGGCATCGAGGGAGAGGTCACGAGCCGGGTGGCAGAGGCCGGGAAGAGGCCACAGAGAGGAGCCTCACCTGAGACCGGCCGTCACTGGGTCGACTTCCCGAGAACAGAGAGAGAGAAGGGAACTTCCAGGGCTGTCGAGGCCCCTGGGGGTTCCCACCCCATTTTTAGCTGAGAGCACTGAGGCAGAGCTCGCCCCCCTGCCCCGCCCTGCCCCAGGCTCTATCGTCTGGGCATAAAAATAACAGCAATGCTTCCTAACGATTCACCTCATCTGGGAGCCTACCCTGAGAGCCTGCAGACGGCCACCACTGGCCAGATGGGCCACACCAGCCACGGGCACCTGACAGAAGACCCCAGCCCCTCAGGCACCCCGCTGCTGGAGCTGCCCAGACCACTGCTGGGAGAAGACACCTGGACTGCCCACCCAGCGGGGACCAAGCTTCTGAGTCACTGCTTGCCTTGCAGCTGTCCCTTCCCTGCATGGGGACACAGGGAAGTAAGAGAACGCTCGAAGCCGACCTGGAGAAGACCAAGGAGCCGAGAATCTCAGACAGGTCAGGGCCAGGGCAAGAATCACACACAGGGCATGGACCTCGGGCTGAGCGTGGGTCTGCCTACAACCAGTAAAAACGGTGATGGCCAGCCCAGGGTCGGGGGAAGCAGCGGGTCTCAGTCCCTAGGCCGGCCAACATGGCAGGCAGGCCTGGGCCCACATCGTCTGGCCTGAGCTGGGCTGGCCTGAGCCAGCCTGACTAGGGTAGGCCAGGCAGGGCTGGGCTGGGCCAAGTTTGGCTTGAGTGGATGGAGTTATGTGGAGGCAGATGAGCTATCCCAGCCTCAGCTGGGCCACACTGGCCAGAAGGGCTGTCCCCAGCCATGTGGGACCGTGCACTGAGCTAAAGTGAGCTGGGCTGTCGTGGGCCAGGCTGCTGCGGTTAGACAGGGAGGGAGCAGGCTGCCCCAGCTGAGCAGAGCTCAGGACTCAGCCTTCCTAGCCTGGCTCAGCTGGGCTGTCCTCAGGTGAACTAGGCAGGCCTGGACTCTGCTGGACTGAGCTGGGCTGTCAGAAGAAACTGGGCTTAGCTGAGTGGGGCCCGACTTGCGTACTTGGGTGGGATAAAAGGGGCAATCTGGGCTCACCTGGGCTGAATGCACTGGGCTGGGCTCTTCTCTGCTGAGCTTGCCTACCCCAGAGGGGTGGGGCAGAGCTAAGGTTGGCTGGGCTGAGCTGAGCTGGTCTGAACTAGGCTGAGATGGGCTGAGCTGGGTTAAACTGGGCTGAACTGGGCTGAGCTGGTCTGAACTGAGATTAACTGGGATGAGCAGGGATGAACTGGGTTGAACTGGGCTTGGTTGAGCTGGGCTGAACTGGGTGGAACTGGGCTGAGCTGAGCTGAACTGGGCTGAGCTGGGCTGAACTGGGCTGAACTGAGCTGAACTGGGCTGAACTGGGTTAGGCATGGCTGGGCTGAGCTGGGCTGGGCTGAGCTGAGCTGGGCTGGGCTGAGCTGGGCTGACCTGGGTTAGGCATGGCTGGGCTGAGCTGGGCTGAGCTGGGCTGGGCTGAGCTGGGCTGAGCTGGGCTGGGCTGGGCTGGGCTGAGCTGAGCTGGGCTGGGCTGAACTGGGTTAGGCATGGCTGGGCTGAGCTGGGCTGAGCTGAGCTGGGCTGAGCTGGGCTGAGCTGGGCTGAGCTGAGCTGGGCTGAGCTGGGCTGAGCTGGGCTGGGCTGAGCTGGGCTGAGCTGGGCTGAGCTGGGCTGGGCTGAGCTGGGCTGAGCTGGGATGGGCTGGGCTGAGCTGGGCTGGGCTGTGCTGAGCTGGGCTGAGCTGGGTGGGGCTGAGCTGAGCTGGGCTGGGCTGAACTGGGTTAGGCATGGCTGGGCTGAGCTGGGCTGAGCTGGGCTGGGCTGAGCTGGGATGGGCTGGGCTGGGCTGAGCTGGGCTGAGCTGGGCTGAGCTGGGCTGGGCTGAGCTGGGCTGAGCTGAGGTGAGCTGGGCTGAGCTGGGCTGAGCTGGGATGGGCTGGGCTGAGCTGGGCTGGGCTGTGCTGAGCTGGGCTGAGCTGGGCTGGGCTGAGCTGGGCTGAGCTGAGGTGAGCTGGGCTGAGCTGGGCTGAGCTGGGCTGAGCTGGGCTGGGCTGTGCTGAGCTGGGCTGAGCTGGGTGGGGCTGAGCTGAGCTGGGCTGGGCTGAACTGGGTTAGGCATGGCTGGGCTGAGCTGGGCTGAGCTGGGCTGGGCTGAGCTGGGATGGGCTGGGCTGGGCTGAGCTGAGGTGAGCTGGGCTGAGCTGGGCTGAGCTGGGATGGGCTGGGCTGAGCTGGGCTGGGCTGTGCTGAGCTGGGCTGAGCTGGGCTGGGCTGAGCTGGGCTGAGCTGAGGTGAGCTGGGCTGAGCTGGGCTGAGCTGGGCTGAGCTGGGATGGGCTGGGCTGAGCTGGGCTGGGCTGTGCTGAGCTGGGCTGAGCTGGGCGGGGCTGAGCTGAGCTGGGCTGGGCTGAACTGGGTTAGGCATGGCTGGGCTGAGCTGGGCTGAGCTGGGCTGGGCTGAGCTGGGCTGGGCTGAGCTGAGCTGGGCTGGACTGAGCTGAGTAGGGCTACATTGGGCTGAGCTGGGCTGGACTGGGCTGGGCTGAGCTGGATTAACTGGGTGGAGTGGGCTGTGGGGTCATCCTGTCCAGCTTTGCTCAGTCAGCTAAACTGAACTAAAATGAACCACGTGGACGCAGCTCAGATGAGCTGTTTTGCTTGAGATGGGACGTCAGGGGCTGAAGCAGGCCAGGCTGGATCAAGACAGGCTGCTCTGGGCTGAGCTGGGGTGAACTGGGATGAACTGGGCTGAGCTGGCTTGAAATGTGCAGGACCCGTTAGGGGTGCTGGGCTGTACGCGCGAGCTGCTTTGTCTCAGCTGGTCTCAGCTGTCCTGACACACGGTCATCTGGGCTGTGCTCAGCTGGGCTAGCCGGCAGAATAGAGGAAGGTGGAAGAGCCGAGCTGGGATGCAGGGCTGGGATGGGCTGGGGGCTGGAGCTCCAAGGCCAGGGAACGTGCAGACCGGCCTGGCAGCCAGAGGAGCCTGAGAAGGGCTGAGGAGGGCTCTGAGGGGCCTCTGTCCTCTCTCCATGGGGCCTGGAATCGGGCTCCCCTGGGGGGTCAGCAGGGCAGGTAGAGCACCAGCGGGCCTGGGCTGGTCAGCCGAAGGATGGGGTGAAGGGGCAGCCATGGCAAAGCAGCTCAGGGACCTGAAGGCTGACCCACGGCTGCAGGCAGCAGGGGTCCAGTGGGTGGCAGGTGGACCCGCCCACAGCAGGCCCACAGGGACTTTGGAGTGGGGCAGGGACACAAGGCGATTCCTGGGAAGTGGGGTCCTGTGGGTCCAGGCCCTTATGAGGTCTTTGGTTTGGAGCAGAAGGGCAAGCTCGATGGTTCCTGGGGGTCTCCCTGATCCCCGATGGGGGTCTGAGTTAGGGTCAGGAGTGGGAAAGCAGCTTGGTGATCCTGGGGGTCTCTGTGTCCCAGGCCTGTGTTCCCAGGGCTATGGGTGGGGCAGAGGGGACAGACTGGTGGCTACTGAGGTTCTCAGGGTCCCTGATCTCCAATGGGAGTCTATGAGTGGGGGCAGAAGAGTAGCCTGGTAACTCCTGGGCCTGGGGGGTTTCTCCCTGGGTCCCCGGGTGCCAACAGAGGGCTATGGGCTCTGAACCTCCACCTCAGGGAGTGGGTTAGCGCCTCCACTCAGGAGCCCCGTGTCCACCCACTTGGGGCTGAGGGCAGGAGTCCTGGCCAAGGGCAGTGACAGCCACTGCTCCTGCAGGGGCACAAGGATTCACTGGAGGGCGTCCCTAGTAGAATCAGGAGATGAGGAAAAGACCCAGGAGGAGCCATCTGTCCCCCAAAGCTGGAACACAGTCCCGGTGTTCCCTGCACTGGACCTCCCCACCTCCACCCCACAGCCCACCCTCCAAAGCCAGCAGTTAGCCTGGCACATACAGGTGACAGTCCCGAGGCCAGCACTGACCGCTGTTCTGTCCCCACAGCCTCCATCCACGGCCCATCTGTCTACCCCTTGCGTTCCTGTTGCAAAAGTGCTACCAATACCACCTCTGTGACGCTGGGCTGCCTGGCCACGGGCTACTTCCCGGGCCCAGTGACCATGACCTGGGACACAGCGTCCCTGAACAGGAGCACGCTGACCTTCCCTGCCATCCAAAACTTGAACTCCAGCCTCTACACCACCAGCAGCCAGGTGACACTCTCGGGCGAGTGGTCCAAGCAGAAGCTCACCTGCAGCGTGGCCCACGCTGCGTCCAACACCACCACCACCAAGGCCGTCACTGGTGAGCCAGGCCTGGGCAGCCCACGAGACAGCCAGAGGGGGAGGGGAGGCTGGGCGGGAGGGACAGGGAGGAAGGGCTGGGGGCTCAGAGAGGCCAGCCCCACTCCTGCTGCCTCTGCCGCCAGGGTGCACCAAGAGCTTCACCGACCCCACCGTGAAGCTCTTTTACTCCTCCTGCGACCCCCGTGGCGACACCCATACCACCATCCAGCTCCTGTGCTTCATCTCCGGCTACACCCCAGGCAAAATCAAGGTCACCTGGTTGGTGGACGGGCGTGAGGCCACAGACGTGTTCCCACACACCGGCCCCGAAAAGGTGGAGGGCAAACTGGCCTCCACCTACAGCGAGCTCAACATCACGCAGGGCCAGTGGGTGTCCCAACTCACCTACACCTGCCGGGTCACCTATTATGGCTTCAACTACGACAACCACGCCCGCAGGTGCACAGGTATGGCCCTCGCCCACGCCAACACCCAGCCGCTGGGGATTCAGAGAGGAGGGCAGACTCAGCCTCACTCAGCCCCTTCCCACACACAGCCGAGTCCGAGCCCCGTGGCGTGAGCGCCTACCTGAGCCCACCCACGCCCCTCGACCTGTACATCAACAAGTCACCCAAGATCACCTGCCTGGTGGTGGACCTGGCCAGCAAAAAGGACGTTGTACTGACCTGGTCCAGGGAGAACAAAGATCTAGTGCCTTCAGACTCGCTCGTCTTCAAGGATGAGTTCAACGGGACGGTCACCGTCACGTCCACCCTGCTGGTGGACGTCAGTGACTGGCTCAAGGGCGACACCTACTACTGCAAAGTGACCCACCCACACCTACCCAAGGAGATCCTGCGCTCCATCTCCAAGGGCCCTGGTGAGCCGCAGGCTGAGGGGAGGTGGGCGGCCCCCCAGGTGGAGCCTGGCTGACCGCACACCTGTCTGCAGGCAAGCGCATGGTTCCCAAGGTCTACGTGTTCCCGCCACCCAAGGAGGAGGCCGAGGACAAAACCAAGGGCGAGGTCACCCTCACCTGCCTGATCCAGAACTTCTTCCCTGCGGACATCTCCGTGCAGTGGCTGCGGAACGACACCCTGATGCAGGCGGACCAGCACACCATCACGAGGCCCCACAAGGTCCGCAGCCCCAACCCCGACTTCTCCGCCTACTTCATCTACAGCCACCTGGTGGTCAGGCGGGCCGACTGGGAGCAGAAGAGCAAATTCACCTGCCAAGTGGTGCACGAGGCGCTGCCCGGCTCAAGGACGTTCAACAGATCGACGTCCATCAACCTTGGTAAATGATGCCTGACCTCCCCCCTCTCCTCATCCCAGGGCTCCATCCTGCTGGGGCAGGGGAGGGGGCCAGCCAGACCTCCCGTCCATTGTCAATAAACACTCCAGTGCCTGCTCAGAGCCCTGGGCGTGCCCATCCTTGGGGAGCTGTGGGGCAGGGAGCGGTGTCTTGGCACAGAGGAAAGGGAGGCACGGGGTGGGGGCCAGGGCTGAGGCGCGTCTCCATCCAGCATCGCCGTCTGTGTCAGAGGGCCTCCCCGCCACCCCACTGTGGACTCTACCCAGTCAAAGGAGCTCTAAGAGCCCGAGAGTAGTCCTAGGGGAGGGACCACAGAGACCCCAGCCTCTCCTGGAGCTCCCGGAGGCCTCAGCCTCCACCCCCAGCCTCCTGCCAGCCCCTCTGGACACAGACAAGCCCCCAGGCTCCCAAGTCCAGCTGCACACACAGGCCCTCCAGGTAGAGAAATGGGCCGAGTCAGACCCCCACACTGGCACCAACACGCAGGTCCCTCCACTGTCACCTCCTGGGCACAGATGGGCCAACCCTGCACAGGGGCCCGTGCGGAGCCCACTCCTCTGACCCCTGCCTTCTGACCCCCAGCCTACCTGCGTGGCCACATGCAGGGTCGGGCCAGGGTCGGCACCCAGGGTCCTCATCTTGCCGCTCAGGCTCACTCCACCCTGAATCGGTCCAGGGAAGCACCCAGCCCTCGCACGCACCCTCACACTGTCATGCCCGCTGGTCAGGGCTCCGCACGCACCCAAGTCACACGGCACTGCCAGCCGCTGGTAGCACCTCACACACACTCACAGGTGGCCTCCTGAGGCCCGCCCTAGCTCCCAGGCCACTCCCAAACCCTTCGCCGTCATACCGGGGCCCCTGGACCCACCCATCGCCCCACATGGCTTCCTCGTGCAGCCAAGCCCTCCCCGTCAGCTGCACCCCACAGATGGACAGTTGGACACGCAGACACACACTGACGCACATGGACACACACACGGACACAGACACATGAGGACAGAGACATGAACACACACAGATACACATGCTGATACAATGAACAGACACACATGGACAGACACACTGACACACATGGACACAGATATACACGAACACATATGGACACAGACACTGATACACATGGACAGACACATGGACACACAGACATGAACACACAGACACACACAGACACATGGACACACGCATGGATACCCACAGACATATGGACACAGGCACAAAGAGACACATGCGCGTGGACACACACAGACACACGCATGGACACATACTGATACACATGGACAGACACTCTGACACACACAGACATGGATATACACAGACACGTATGGACACAGACACACGGGGACACAGACATGAACCCACACACATGAATACAGATACACATACTGACACACGTGGACACACACGTGGACACACACGGACAGACACACTCATGGACAGCACACAGGCACCCACCACATCCACACAGAAAGCAGCACATGCACAGCCCACACCCTGAACACGAGCCCAGAGCAGAGGCCGTGCTGGGGAAGGAAGGGGGCCAGCCCCAGGACAGGAGGAGCAAGGGGCCAGGGGCAGCTCTGGGCTCCCGCACACTGGGCAAGATCTGTGCAGCCGGGCCCAGCCCTCGGGGCACCCACTGCAATGATCTGATGACCCTAGGGGCCCTCCCGGGTCCAGACCCCCTCCTGAGGGCTCCAGGCAGGGAGGCCAGCCTCTGCTCTTCAAGGGCCCCTCTGGTTGGCGAGAATGGAGCCGAGCAGGAACGGGGCCCAGGGGGCCAGACTGGGCGGCCACAGGCCATGCAGTGGGTGGATGTGGGTGCTCCCCAGGCCGGGGGCCCCCGCCTGCCACGGGGCAGGGAGCAGGGTGGGGCAGAGCTGGAGCTGAGGTGAGGGGCCCGCGGGGCTGAGAGGGGCGACCAGCCGTCAGGAGAAAAGCCGGAGAAACGGTGGCGGAGAAACGGTGGCAGAGATAACGCCAGCCACCCGCGAGTGGAGGGACAGCAGAGGGCAGGGGAGCAGCGCCGCCCCACACAGCCGCCGGCCAGCTCGGGGGCTTCCAACCCCCCACCCTCCAGGTCCGGCTGGTGGCTCTGGGCAGTCGCAGAGGGGCCAGACGGAGGGACTGCCCAGGACCAGGGCGCCAGGCCCAGTCCCTCAACTCCCTAAGGCTGGCCAGGCCTGTCCCCCGTCGGACCCCGAGGCCAGGGGGCTGACCGGCTGGCACCCGCAGAGCTGGCCCTGGAGGACCTGTGTACAGAGGAGGCCGACAGTGACGAGCTGGAGGGGACGCAGACCGGCCTCCTAACCTTCGTGGCGCTCTTCCTGCTTAGCGTGAGCTATGGCGCTGCCGTCACCCTCTGCAAGGTGGGCACGGACGCCCCGTCCCAGGGCGGGGTGCCCAACAGAGGGAGAGCCTCAGCTGGGCACAGAGTCCCTCACGCACGCCGTCCTCCAGGTGAAGTGGGTCCTGGCTGCTGTCCTGCAGAAGCAGCCGCAGGCTTCCGGCGACTACAGGAACGCCGCACAGCCCTGCCTTTTCCCTCGTGTGAGCGTCCCCGAGGCTGCCAGCTCGACCCTGGGCCAGAGGAAGGAGCAGACCAGCCCCCAAGGGGCCAGAGCCAGGGGCCCAGCGTCCAGCACACGGGCGCCGAGAGGCCCCAGCTCAGCCCCAAGGTCGAAGGCAACAGGGGGCCCGCCTATCACAGCCCCACACCACCCCACTTTGGGGCAAGTCCCAGAAGAGCATCTGTTCCCTCCACAGAGAGACCTGGGCTGGGCGTGGGTGCTGACCACCCCAGGCTTCTCCCAGGCCCCTGGGCTCGGGCCCACACCGGTTCTGACTGAACAACCCCTGAAACACAGCGACGGCCTTGAGCCCATGGCCCAGCCCACGCTGGAGCCCAGAGCCAGATCTAGGACTCAGAGTCCCCACCAGCCCGATCCAGCGTGTGAGTCCAGCCCAGCCGAGCCAAGGGCTCACTCCCCAGGCTCAGTCCCGCCCTCAGTGCCCCCAGGGCCAAGTGCGCTGCCCCCCATGCCCTGCTCCTGTCCCCTGCCCACCCTCCCTGCTGTCCACCCCCAGGCCCCGTTCGTGCAGAATGAGGATGCAGAGAAGACCTTCTGGGGAAGGTCCAGGGGAGTTTCCAGGGCTGCAGGCAGGGCCCTAGGCTGTGAGGCAGGGTCCCACAGCAGAAGGCGCTTCCCAAGGGGTCCGCAGTGTGGCCAAATCAGCCCTGCAGCACCCACCCACATCCCCCATGCCCTCATTCGACCTCTCTCCTAACTTTTCCTAGTAAAGTTCAATAAAGAATCCCATGCCAGGGGCTTCCCTGGTGGCACAGTGGTTAAGAGTCCGCCTGCCAAGGCACGGGACACGGGTTCGTGCCCCGGTCCGGGAAAATCCCACATGCCGCGGAGCGGCTGGGCCCATGAGCCATGGCCGCTGAGCCTGCGCGTCCAGAGCCTGTGCCCCACAACAGGAGAGGCCAGAACAGTGAGAGGACCGCGTACCGCAAAAAAAAAAAGAATCCCTTGCCACCTGAGCACACCTTGGGGAAGTGCCTGTGGTCCCTGGGGAGCAGGAGGTGCCCCCCGCCGAGGACGTGGACAAGGGGCCAGAGGGAAGGGGGTAGAGGCCCGCTCTGGGCCCCGAGGACCCAAGTGTCCAGCCAGGCTCCGCCTCAAGAGTCCTTCAATGCCCACTGAGACCCTGGTTCAGGCTCCACCACGCCTGCACCACTGGCCTCCAGCCCAGACTCACCGCCCCTCCCCACACGAAGGTAAAGGCAACAGTCCCACTCCCCGTGGGCAAACCCTGAGGGGCTCATTCAGTGGTCAGTGCAGGAGGCCGCAGGAGCACAGCGGCACAAGCACCAGGGTGGAGGCCGGCATCAGCCTCCTGGGGTCCCAGTCACCACCCAGCCGTCCACCCACTGAGCTCACACAGACAGGCCAGTCCTCAGGCCCCATCCCGCCAGCCTGCCCAGACGTCCTGATGAACAAGCGATAGCTGTCTGGGGCTGGTCGCCACCGTCCTCGAGAAGAAAGCTGGGAGCCGCGCAGGCAGGAGCCACGGGCACCAGGGAGAGGGCCGGCTGGCCAAGCACAGTGGTGGGCATGGGCTGAGCCTCCTCCTGAGGGTAAAAAGCTGGAGAAGCCCACCCACAAGGGGCTCTGAAGTCCCATGGAAACGGGGCAGAGCACATGTGACACAGGGCAGGACTCCTTCATATACGAAGAGCACTCGGCAACCAATGACAAGAAAGAAATGTGAGCAGTGGGTCCTGCACTGTAAGGAAAAACCGGGTGGCCAGTAACAGGAAGAAAAGGTTTCAATTATTAGGAAAGGTAAAATAAGGAGGAAACTAGGGGCAGTGAGTGACCTTCTTGGCCTCTGAGGGCCTGTGAGCAGTTAAGACCATTCTTCAGGGCCCAGTGGCCTCCTTCCCAGCATACAAGTGCCCAGACTCTGTTGACAGGAGAGTCCACTTGTGGCGAAGGCCCTTCAGAGAGCTTCCATCTGCACTGGGAGACCAGGCATCCCGCGGACTCCGACATGGACCGTGCAGCCTGTGGAGGTCGGGCATAGAAAACCCAGAACTGGGCAATTCTGAGGCTTGTCCAGAGAGCCCAAGTGTTTGGTTCAAATAGAACATGAGAGGAGCAGTAGAGCACTTCACACAAGGTCAAGGGCACAGCCCTGCTCTGCTCTGCCCCCTCACACTGACACTCACACACTCACACCTGCACAGACTCGCACACAGTTTCCAGAAACCAGGCCCCAAGACCGGCCCCCACCTGCATGGCTCTCTCAAGCCGAGGTCCAGGGGCCTTCCTCCCATCTCCTGAGCTGGGAGCCCCCGGGGGCAGAGCTGAGTGTCCCCTTTCTCTGACTTGCACCCCGGATCATGAGACCACCCATGGAATCCAGAGCAAGGGCAACAAGGGCTCAGCCCACGCGGGCCCCTGAAAGCTGGGCGTCGTCACACACGGACAACGCGCATCTTCCCCAAGTCGGGAAGAAAGGTGGTGAAGCAGGAGACAGATGGGCCCCTGGGCTGAGTCGCTGGAGCGTGCCAACAGAGGAAGCTGGAGCTCTGTTTTCCCTGACACTCCAAGGACAAAGTCAGTGGCAGGAGCTGAGCCCTGCTGGAGTAAAGAGATAAGACGACCACGTCTATCGCTCCTGAGGTCAGGGAAAGCTCCCCGACTGCACATGCGCAGGAAGCCTCCTCGGGGGTCAAAAAGGGAGGGCGTGCCAGCCCATAATGTGTTGTCAAACTTCCCGCTAGCCTTTGCATTGGAATCTTTTTTTTTTTTTTTTGCGGTACGTGGGCCTCTCACTGTTGTGGCCTCTCCCGTTGCGGGGCACAGGCTCCGGACGCGCAGGCTCAGCGGCCATGGCTCACGGGCCCAGCCGCTCCGCGGCATGTGGTATCTTCCCGGACCGGGGCACGAACCCGTGTCCCCTGCATCGGCAGGCGGACTCTCAACCACTGCGCCACCAGCGAAGCCTGCGTTGGAATCTTTCTTGTCAAAAAGATACAAACTTGTCAGGAGGGCCCTAGGGCAGGTCAGATGTGGGAAAAGAGGCGAGGTAATGGGCCAGAGGAAGACAGAGATCCAGGAGAGCCGTGCTGTACAGACGAGCCGAGCACCCCTTCACTTCTCATCAGGGAGGACGCCCACACCCTCTCTCTCCAGGTGAGTATTTCTGCCTCCTCCTGTCTTCAATAAGCTACTTCCCTAGCCCACATGTTGTGCTGTGCTTCTATAGCTAGTGGGAAGCAGCCGCATAGCACAGGGAGATCAGCTCGGTGCTTTGTGACCGCCTGGAGGGGTGGGATAGAGAGGGTGGGAGGGAGGGAGACGCAAGAGGGAAGAGATATGGGAACATGTGTATATGTATAATTGATTCACCTTGTTATGCAGCAGAAACTAACACACCATTGTAAAGCAATTATACCCCAATAAAGATGTTAAAAAAAAAAAGAAACTTTATACCTGCTTTGTAGTTTTTGCCTCCGTGAAACATTCTTGCTTTCAAACAGGGCAAGAGCCAGGGCAACTTTCCTTCTAGCCTCTGGCCCCTGGTGGTCTAGCAGCTAGGATTCCTGGCTTTCATCCAGGATACCCAGGTTCGATTCCTGGGTAGGGAACTAAGATCCCACTTCAGGATCGCTCACTTCTGTCTCTCTGAGAACAGGGGCTGGCACAGTGGGAGCACAGCCCAAGAGCAGGCCCGCAGAGAAAAGCAGGACGCATCCCAGCCAGCCAGCCGGGCTCCCAGGAGCCCTGCCGCATGCGCCCTCCCAGCAGCAGGGCCCCACCTTCTCGGGCTCCCCTCCGCCCCTCCTCCTCTTTCTTCTTCATCAACCCACCACAGAGGGCGGAATGGTGCCCCCAGGCCCAGAAGTTATGTCCACGTCCTAAGCCCTGGAACCCCGTGAAGGTGATCCTGTTCGGACAAAGGGTCTTTGCATATGCGATTGAAGTTAAGGATCTTAAGATGAGATTGTCCAGGTGGCCCTAAATCCAGTGAGAAGCGTCCTTACAAGGGACAGAGGAGGAGAGATCAGACTCAGGGCAGGAGGTCATATGAGGGCAGAGGCAGAGATTGGGTGATGCCTGGGACACCTGGGGCCACCAGAGGCTGTGGGCAGGAAGGACCCTCCCCTGAAGCTGCTGACGGGAGCAGGGCCCTGGGACACCTGGATCTCGGCCGTCTGGCTACAGAGTGCGAGACTGAGTTTCTGTTGGTTCAAGCCCCTCAGTGTGAGGTCCTTCGTCGCGGCCCCAGGACACTCACCACCAGCCAGTCGGCCTTGGCCAAGCCGAGGCCCCTCCTCCTTCCGAAGAAGCCCGGGGAGGACTCGCCCCGTCCCGGCTCTTCCCTCCCAACTGGACCCGCGCTCAGCAAGCCACTGACTCCCAGAGGTGCTCATCGGTCTTAACAAGAGTGTCCACTCGGGCTCAGGCCCTTCCCCCAACCGCTGCAACCGTCAGGTCATGCAAGACCCCACATCCGTCCGCCTCAAGTCCTAGCTCTTCTTTCTGCCCCACATTCCGCACCCGTCTGTGCCCACAGCAGGGCATTGCTGTCTGCGTGGGGGACACCGGCCTCAGGAGAGAGCGGCCTCCGGCCCCACACCCCCCTCTGCTTCCTCCACTCCCGCCAGGCACTGCCCCAGCATTCACCCCGAGTCCCACGCCTCCAGCTCCCTCGGGGCGGCTCCAGGGGACACCGGGGCTTCAGACCCCCGGAAGGGGCAGGGCCCCAGGACCTCACAGGCCGGCAAGAGGAAGGATCCTCAGGGCCAATCAACCACGATGCAGGAGCCGCTGGTGCTCGTGAGAGCGGTGGGCGTGGGGTGGCCCGGAGTCCAGCAGCCCAGGAGGAAGTGCCCCTCGTGGCCGATGCTGTGAGTGTGCCAGGGTCCGTGATAAAACCCCAGAAGTCCCTTGACCGACCAGGTGTGTCTGCCCACCTGGTGCCCTGCCCCAGGCCCCCCTTCCTCCCTCCATCTCCCCCTCCCAGCCCACCTGCCCCAACTCCCTTCCTGGGCCCACCCCACCCCCAGGGAAATGCTGATCTCCCCCCGCCACCTGCCTGCAACTCTCCCCGCAATGGTGTCCTTCCCGGGAGGGGACCATAGGTGCTTGTGTGTAGCTCCAGAACCTTCTGGTGTGAAGAAATGAATGAACATGTAAAAGCAGGTGCAGGCCCCACGGCCCCTCGTGTGCCCGGGCAGGGACCACCTCCTGAGGGGCACCAGGGAGGGCCGAGCAGCTGGGCAGCCGGCAGGGCCTGTGGGTCGGAGAACCCCGGGCAGGAATTGGGTGGATGCAGGCGGGGGCAGGCCCTCAGCCACCCCGACCACAGGACTCCAGGCTCCACGCGGGGGGGCCCACACCCCTGTCCAGCTTCAGTCGAGGGCCCCACTGCTGCTGAGGCTGGTGGAGGAGGGGGTGGCTCCCCCACCCTCACAGCCGCCCTGTGGCCTGAAGGTCTATGGGGCCTGCTCACTGCGGTCACTCTGGCGAGGCTGTCCCTTGGGGCTTCCGCCCTGCCGGCCTGTGAAGCGTCCCCTGCGGCCCTCACTTCACCCGCACCTCAGGGACTATTTCTCCCTCAGGAACCCTAAGCCCCTGACTCTGTCTACTTCGGCCTCTGCTTCTCTGCACCTCGGCCACCAGCCCAGCCCCGTGGGCGCCCCGTGGAGACACACGCCACCACGGCACCCACCTGCACACACAGGGCCTCAGGCCAGGGCCAGGCTCCTGGGGGTCCCACAGCCCAGGCCACACACACCTGGTACCACCACAGCCAGACCACAGACCAGACATGACGTGGAGGCACGCGGCCGCAACTGGCGGGACAGGAAGTGGGTGAGTGACCCCCAGCTGTGGGCCAGACACCGTCACGCAGCCCCTTCCCAGCATCGGCCTCACCTCACAGCGCAAATGGCCCAGAGCGGGGCAGGGGTCGGCTGAGACCATACGGCCATCAGCGGACTGGACGAGGCCTCGTTCTCCCTCCCCACTCCAGCGCCTCTGGGCAGGTGGGCACAGGGACCAGCAGGGCATGGCCACACGGCCAAAAGGCGTGGGCCTCTCCCAGCTGTGTTGGACCCGCCGGCAGCCTTGAGCAGGTGGGTCCCAGAAGCTGATCAGGCCTCATCTCCTCCACAGCCAGGCCATGCTACAGACTCCTGGGGTGGGAGGATGGAGGAGAGGTACCAATACAGAGACAAGAGGGAGAAAGGCAGATGGCCATTGACCCAGAAGACACAGATCAGGGTGCTGTACACATGGACTGGGCTGGGCTGGGCTGGGCTGAGCTGAGCTCGGCTGTGCTGAGCTGGGCTCGGTAGAATGGGCTGAACTGGGCTGAGCTGCACTGAACTGGGCTGAGCTAGGTTGAACTGGGCTGAGCTGGGTTGAACTGGGCTGAGCTGGGTTGAACTGGGCTGAACTGGGCTTAGCTGAGCTGGGCTGAGCTGGGCTGGGCTGAGCTGGGCTGAGCTGGGCTGAGCTGGGCTGGGCTGAGCTGGGATGGGCTGGGCTGGGCTGAGCTGAGGTGAGCTGGGCTGAGCTGGGCTGAGCTGGGATGGGCTGGGCTGAGCTGGGCTGGGCTGTGCTGAGCTGAGCTGAGCTGGGCTGAGCTGGGCTGGGCTGAGCTGAGCTGGGCTGGGCTGAGCTGGGCTGGGCTGTGCTGAGCTGGGCTGAGCTGGGCTGAGCTGAGCTGAGCTGGGCTGAGCTGGGCTGGGTTGAACTGGGCTGAACTGGGCCGGGCTGGGCTGAGCTGAGCTGAACTGGGCTTAGCTGAGCTGAGCTGGGTTGAACTGGGATGAACTGGGCTGAGCTGGGCTGAACAGGGTTGAACTGGGCTGAACTGGGCCGGGCTGGGCTGAGCTGAGCTGAACTGGGCTTAGCTGAGCTGAGCTGGGTTGAACTGGGATGAACTGGGCTGAGCTGGGCTGAACTGGCCTGAGATGGGCTGAGCTGAGCTGGGCTGGGTTGAGCTGGGCTGACCTGAGCTGGGCTGGGTTGAGCTGGGCTGAGCTGGGCTGAGCTGGGTTGAACTGAGCTGAGCTGGGCTGGGCTGGGCTGAGCTGGGCTGAGCTGGGCTGAGCTGGGCTGGGCTGAGCTGGGCTGGGCTGTGCTGAGCTGGGCTGAGCTGGGCTGAGCTGTGCTAAGCTGGGCTGAGGTGAGCTGAGCTGAGCTGGGCTGAGCTGAGCTGGGCTGAGCTGGGCTGGGCTGAGCTGGGCTGGGCTGAGCTGAGCTGAGCTGAGCTGAGCTGGGCTGGGCTGGACTGGGCTGGGCTGGGCTGGGCTGAGCTGGGCTGGGCTGGGCTGAGCTGAGCTGGGCTGGACTGGGCTGAGCTGGGCTGAGCTGAGCTGAGCTGGGCTGGACTGGGCTGAGCTGGGCTGGGCTGAGGTGAGCTGGGCTGGGCTGGACTGGGCTGAGCTGGGCTGGGCTGAGCTGAGCTGGGCTGAGCTGGGCTGGACTGGGCTGAGCTGAGCTGAGCTGGGCTGGACTGGGCTGAGCTGGGCTGGGCTGGGCTGAGGTGAGCTGGGCTGAGCTGGGCTGAGCTGAGCTGAGCTGGGCTGGACTGGGCTGAGCTGGGCTGAGCTGAGCTGAGCTGAGCTGGCTGGACTGGGCTGAGCTGGGCTGAGCTGAGCTGGGCTGGACTGGGCTGAGCTGGGCTGAGCTGAGCTGGGCTGGGCTGGGCTGAGCTGGGCTGGGCTGGGCTGGGCTGGGCTGGCCTGGGCTGAGCAGGGCTGAGCTGAGCTGGGCTGAACTGGCCTGAGCTGGGCTGAGCTGGGCTGAGCTGGGCTGGGCTGTGCTGAGCTGGGCTGAGCTGGGCTGAGCTGTGCTAAGCTGGGCTGAGGTGAGCTGGGCTGAGCTGGGCTGAGCTGAGCTGGGCTGAGCTGGGCTGGGCTGAGCTGGGCTGGGCTGGGCTGAGCTGAGCTGAGCTGAGCTGGGCTGGACTGGGCTGTGCTGGGCTGGGCTGAGCTGGGCTGGGCTGGGCTGGGCTGAGGTGAGCTGGGCTGAACTGGGCTGAGCTGAGCTGGGCTGGGCTGAGCTGGCCTGGACTGGGCTGAGCTGAGCTGGGCTGAGCTGGGCTGAGCTGGGCTGCGCTGAGCTGGGCTGAGCTGGACTGAGCTGGGCTGGGCTGAGCTGAGCTGGGCAGAACTGGCCTGAGCTGGACTGAACTGGGCTGGCCTGGTCTGGGCTGAGCTGGGCTGGGCTGAGCTGAGCTGAGCTGGGCTCTGCTGAGCTGGGCTGAGCTGAGCTGGGCTGGACTGGGCTGGGCTGAGGTGAGCTGGGCTGAACTGGGCTGGGCTGGGCTGAGCTGGGCTGAGCTGGGCTGAGCTGGGCTGAGCTGAGCTGGGCTGGGCTGGGCTGAGGTGAGCTGGGCTGAGCTGGGCTGGGCTGAGCTGAGCTGGGCTGAGCTGAGCTGGGCTGGGCTGGGCTGAGCTGAGCTGGGCTGGGCTGGGCTGAGGTGAGCTGGGCTGGGCTGAGCTGAGCTGGGCTGAACTGGAATGGGCTGAGCTGGGCTGGGCTGAGCTGAGCTGGGCTGAACTGGAATGGGCTGAGCTGGGCTGGGCTGAGCTGAGCTGGGCTGAACTGGGCTGGGCTGAGCTGGGATGGGCTGGGCTGAGCTGAGCTGGGCTGGGCTGAGCTGGACTGGGCTGAGCTGAGCTGGACTGGGCTGGGCTGAGCTGAGTTGGGCTGAGCTGGACTGAGCTGGGCTGGGCTGAGCTGAGCTGGGTTGAACTGGGCTGAGCTGGACTGAACTGGGCTGGCCTGGGCTGGGCTGTGCTGGGCTGAGCTCAGCTGGGCTGTGCTGAGCTGAGCTGAGCTGAGCTGGGCTGAACTGGGCTGGGCTGGGCTGAGCTGAGCTGGGCTGGGCTGGGCTGAGCTGAGCTGGACTGAGCTGAGCTGGGCTGGGCTGAGCTGGGCTGTGCTGAGCTGAGCTGGGCTGAACTGGGCTGGGCTGTGCTGAGCTGAGCTGGGCTGGGCTGCGCTGAGCTGAGCTGGACTGAGCTGAGCTGGGCTGGGCTGAGCTGGGTTGTGTTGAGCTGAGCTGGGCTGAACTGGGCTGGGCTGGGCTGAGCTGGGCTGAACTGGGCTGGGCTGGGCTGAACTGGGCTGAGCTGGGCTGAGCTGGGCTGGGCTGAGCTGGGCTGGACTGGGCTGAACTGGGCTGGGCTGAGCTGGGTTGTGTTGAGCTGAGCTGGGCTGAACTGGGCTGTGCTGAGCTGAGCTGGGCTGAACTGGGCTGGGCTGGGCTGAACTGGGCTGAGCTGGGCTGAGCTGGGCTGGGCTGAGCTGGGCTGGACTGGGCTGAACTGGGCTGGGCTGGGCTGAACTGGGCTGAGCTGGGCTGAGCTGGGCTGAGGTGAGCTGGGCTGGGCTGAACTGGGCTGGGCTGGGCTGAACTGGGCTGAGCTGGGCTGAGCTGGGCTGGGCTGAGCTGGGCTGGACTGGGCTGAGCTGAGCTGGGCTGAGCTGGGCTGGGCTGAGCTGGGTTGGACTGGGCTGAGCTGGGCTGGACTGGGTTGAAATGGCTTGAACTGAGTTGAGCTGGGCCAAGCTCAGTTGAACTAGGCTGAGCTTGGTTGAAATGAGCTGGGCTGGGCCAGGCTGGGCTGAACTGTGGTGGACTGGGTTAGTGCCTGAGGTGAACAGGGGACAGTGGGTTGAGCATGGTCACCCCCAGAGCCCTGGTTTCCAGCCAGACAGCCCCCTCTGTTTCTCGGGGGCACACAGGGCCATGCAGCCTCAGGGTGCAAATGTGGTGCTCCCCTCTCCCCTCACCAGTTGACCGGAAGGGAACTGTGAAAGGTCAAGGGCAGACCGTGCCCTCTGTAGCCCAGCTGTCCAGGGGGCATCCCAGAAGGACTGATTTGGAACTGGGCCTCCAGCCTAAAGTTCCCCATAGTCCATGGAAGTCAACTGCTAGTTTAGGAGGATGGGGGCGGGGGCGGGGGGTGCTTTGTGGGGGGAGATGCTTGGACTGGGAATTTTACCCAGGAAGTGGGAGGGGGGACATAGAATTCTCAGGCCCCCTCTCCTCCCCAGCTTGAGCCCCAGGACAGACAAACTGGCCCCCATGCAGACTCAGCTTCAAGCCCAGGCTTCTCTGTCTTTTCTCTGCCCTCTCTCTGGGCCCATTTCTCACGATACCCCACACCCTGGGGAAGGGCATGACCGTGCCCACTGCACAGAGGGCAGCTGAGGCTCCGACAGTACACACAGACTCAGCTGGTCAGTGGGAGAGCCGTGTGCAGCAGCCAGGCCTCACGTCTGAGGAGCGTGTGTGGTCCACATGCTCAGAGTCCCAAGGAGCGCGTTCAGAAATGGCTCAGCTGGACTCAGGTGGCCACGGCCGACCCCGGGTGCGCCGCATGCAGGCTGCGTGACCTTGGGGCAGTCACTGACGCTCTGCGTGTTAAGGAAACGCAGCGTCGTCCTGCCCTCATGGGGCCGTGTCGGGCGTCTGGTCAGCGTGAAGGCTGCCATCTCACAACACACCATGTGTTTCAGTGCCTGAAACCAGCCCCAGACTCTTCCCACTGAGCCTAAGGAGCGATGGTGGGCAGGTGGTCATTGCCTGCCTGGTCCAGGGCTTCTTCCCGTCAGCGCCACCGAAGGTGACCTGGAGCCAGAGCGGCGAGGGCGTGTCCATCAGGAACTTCCCCCCTGCTCAGGCCGGGGGCCTGTACACCATGAGCAGCCAGCTGACCTTGCCAGCCAACCAGTGCCCAGAGGGCAAGTCTGTGAAATGCCAAGTGCAGCACCTCTCCAAATCCATCCAGACCGTGGACGTGCCCTGCCAAGGTCAGAGGGCAGGCTGGGGCGGGTCCCCCATGGTGTCACCCTGACCCAGCTCCCTGGCTGCATCCCTGTGGGCACTCCCCTCAGACAAGAGGTGGCTGAGGCCCGGCGGGTGGCCAAGAGGGGCCTGGGCCGGGGATGGAGGGCCCGGCGGGTGGCCAAGAGGGGCCTGGGCCGGGGATGGAGGCCAGGGAAGCGGACGGAGGGGCTCGCTGACCTGCTCTGGCTTCTCTCTCAGTTCCAACTGTGCAGTGTTCGTGCGGAAAGGCCAGCCTGTCCCTGCACCCGCCGGCCCTTGAGGACTTGCTCCTGGGCTCCAATGCCAGCCTCACGTGTACGCTGAGTGGCCTGAGAGACCCCAAGGGCGCCACCTTCACCTGGAACCCGACAGGTGGGAAGAACGCCATCCAGGAGCCGCCCAAGCCTGACTCCTGCGGCTGCTTCAGCGTGTCCAGTGTCCTGCCGGGCTGCGCCGATCCCTGGAAAAACAGACAGTCCTTCTCCTGCACCGCCACCCACCCCGAGTCCAAGGGCTCGCTAACCGCCACCATCACAAAACCCTCAGGTGGGCCCTGACCCGCGAGTGGGCGGCTGGGCACTACACAGTGCGCGAGGTGCACTCCTGAGCCCACTCCACCCTCCAGCTCCCGCCCACCCCCCACACGGGTTGCCCAGGGGGCAGGGGGCACTCTCCTCCCTGCCCAGACCCCTGACCCTGCTCTCTGCCCTCCAGTGAACACGTTCCGGCCAGAGGTCCACCTGCTGCCGCCGCCGTCGGAGGAGCTGGCCCTCAATGAGATGGTGACGCTGACGTGCCTGGTGCGAGGTTTCAGCCCCAAGGATGTGCTGGTGCGGTGGCTGCAGGGCAACCAGGAGCTGCCCCGCGAGAAGTACCTGACCTGGAGGTCCCTGCCTGAGCCCAACCAGAGTGTCCCCACCTTCGCCGTGACCAGCGTGCTGCGCGTGGATGCCGAGGCCTGGAAGCAGGGGGAGTCCTTCTCCTGCATGGTGGGCCACGAGGCCCTGCCCCTGGCCTTCACCCAGAAGACCATCGACCGCCTGGCGGGTAAACCCACCCACGTGAATGTGTCCGTGGTCATGTCGGAGGTGGACGGCGTCTGCTACTGAGCCGTGCCCCCGCCCCACCCGCCCCTTGAATAAACTCCATGCTCGCCTGAAGCAGCTCTGCGCTTCCCTCCGGCTGCCTATCTGTCCGTGCTCGGGGTCTGCACACGCCAGGAGGGGGCAGGACCCAGGAGGAAAGAGCAGCTGCTGCCCCGACTTTCTCTAGGCCTTGGTTTCCCCTCAGCCTGACGCCGGACGTGCCTTCATAGCTGTGCGCAAGTGTGAGCACAGGAGTGAGCGTCGAACTGGGGCCGAGATGTGCGAGACAGGCACAGCCTCCTGGGTCCTGAGAAGAGTGGCCCCACGATGGTTCCCAGGGGCAGGTGACTTGGTCACTTGTATTTCAGGAAACTGCCTCTAGGGGCAGCCGGGAGGCGTGAGCGAGGGAGAGGGGAGCCTGGCGGCCAGAGAACGGGCTGGTGCCGTCACGCAGAGGGGGGCACAGGAGGAGTGGCGAGGGCAGAGGGCTGGATTCCAGGGGCCCTCTGTGGGCACAGCGCACAGAAGTGCAGGACGGCCCCACTGACCGCACGGAAAGGGGGCCCCCCACCTGGGTACAGCCTTCCCCACCCCACATCCCACTGCTCTGCACATGTACACAGGGGTGCGCACACACATGCACACGTACTCTCATATGTGTTCGTGGTCATGCACGCGGGCACACGTACACACACACACACACACACACACACACACACACACGTCTGAGCCCTGCAGGTGCAGGAAGTTGACAGCCCAGAACCAGCTCCAGGAAGGCAAGAGGAGTCCTCACCCAAGCTCCCAGAGGGTTTTCCCCAGGCCCAGACCTGCTGCCTCAGGTCCCTCCAGGCCTCAGGCCTCCCTGTGTACCCAGCTGGGCACAGTTCAGGGATCGATTGGAGAGACCCCTCTCAGGCATCACCTGCTCCCCACTTGGTCTGCAAATTCAAGTCTCCCATGCATTCCTGAGCCCCAAACCATAGACGGGGTGGGGGGCTGGGGTGGAGAGGGGTTAGAGACAGCTATCACCCAGGGCCCCTAGACAGCTTCTGCTTGGAGCTCCTGGCAGGAGGGAAGGTCAGGGAGACCGAACCTAGAAGGACAGTCCCGTGACCACCATGGGACACCTGCACAAGGGCTCCCACAAGGGGGCAGCGGGGCCCCTGCTCTTGTTTAGACACCTTCCGGGGCTTCCCAGGGGACCTAGCCTTCTGGCTGCCTCTCTCTGCTTCCAGGGCCAAGGTGGGGTGGACACCCCTGCCCACCCTGGCCACTGCTCCCCTCTTAAGGGTCCAGTCACCAAAGGGCAATGGGGGGAGCAATGGATTAATTGGGGAAGTGCTGCCACAGAGAAGGTGGTCCAGCCACCAAGGGACAAGGACCTGCCCACAGCAGGAGCTTTCTAAAGAGAGGGGGAGGCGGAAGAGACAGTAGATGAGGGTGGAGCCAGCAGACGGACAGCACAGACAGGTGGATGGGTCACAGAACATATGATGGATGGAAAGATGGACAGACAGGTGGATGGGTGGGTGGATGGATGGACGGATGGACAAATGGGCAAACAGATGGACAGGTGGATGGGTGGATGGATGGATGGACAGATGGATGGACAGGTGGATGGATGGATGGATGGATGAACGGATGGTCGAAGAGACAGATAGATGGATGAACAGATGGACAGATGGAAGGACAGAGAAGTGGATGGATGGACCGAAGGACAGATGGGGGGTGGATGGATGAATGAATGGAAGGATGGGTGAGTGAACAGGTGGATGGATGAATGAGTAGATGGACGGATGGATAGATCGGTAGGTGATTGAATGGTTACATGGATGGATGGATGGATGGACGAATGATTGGATGTGTCAGCATATAACAAGCTGGTCTAAACCCCATTTAACATGGGAGGTCTATGCCCTGGGACCCTGAAGACAGCAAGGTTGCCTGTGTTGGTGGCTCTCACCTGGGCCTTTCTCATGCTCCTTGTAGCTTATCAGCCACTTCCTGGGACAGCAACAGAGCCCCTTGGTCTTGTCCATCTGGCCCTTGGCACAAGGAACCACAGACCCAGACCTACGTCTCGACCTGGAGCACCCTGAGGGTGGGCATGTCTGATCTTCTCTGGTCCCATCCAGGGCCCAGGCCAAGAAGGTCCAAGAGCAAGGGCTTGCTGAGTTCACAAGTAGGGCTGGGATCCAGGAGGCCTTGGGCTTGAGCTCTCCTTGCAGCAGCAGAGATGGTGCCCACCCTCCTGCCCTGCCATGTCCCTCTCTCTCTCTGAGGTGCCCTGAGACCCCCAGAGATAGGAGTCCTGAGGGTGCCTCAAGAGATGCAAAGTCCAGCCCCTTCCCTGGGCACCTGCTCTCTCACCTTCCAGGAGGCAGCCTCAGACCTGAGACAGGGCACCCGCACTGCCAGCGTCCCCACCCCGAGAGCTCCCGGCGGGGAGGGCACCGGCTCGACCCGCACTCACGCAGACCCGAGCCTCGCAGGCCTGCTGTGTCTTACAGATCACCGGGACCCGCTGCCCTGGCTGGTGCTGGACCTGCCGTGGGAGGGCCCCGAGGAGGACGGCCCGGAAGCCAGCTTGTGGCCCGCCACCATCACCCTGCTCGCCCTCTTCCTGTTAAGCCTCTTCTACAGCACGGCACTGACTGTGACTAGCGTCCGGGGCCCGCCTGGCAGCCGAGGGGGTCCCCAGTACTGACCAGGAGCCAGCCGGGCACAGGTGGGAGATGCACAGACGGGGGTGGATGGATGAAGGAGAAGGTCCAGCAGCTGGCTGAGGGGGGCAGGAGGGCCCGGCTCCAACACAGCTCCCCTGTCCCTCCTGGTGAGGGTCTGGCCTACAGAGAGGCGGCCCCCCCACAGACCCTGAGGGCTTGGGCAGGCCTAGGGGCAGAGCACGGATGTGTCAGGGCATCAGATTCCCTGGGTGCGGCTGCCACGGGATTCCACCCAGTCTATGGGAGCCAGGCCATGGTGGGGAAGGACCACTGGCAAGGACGCTACCCACCTCTGGAGGCCCCCAGGCCTGACACCTCTCGTGTTTGCAGGGAGGAAACATGAGGAGCCTCCTGAGAGCCCAGCTGGATGCCAGAACTCAGCGCTGCTCAGAAGCCATGCGCGCACCCACAAAGGCCCTCCTGGTGCAATAAATGATCCCAAAGGCAGAAGTTCTCAAACTCTGAATGAGGGGAGGGGGAGGAGAGGGGCAGAGGCTCTGAAGACAAGGATGCCGGCCCCATAGCCCACGGCAGGGTCTCAGGCGTCTGGATGCGGGCCCCTTGCCTAGAACTCATCAGCTGGTCCTGTGGTCTTGCAGGCTCACGGCAAGTGCTGGGTTTCACAAAAGAGAAAGTGAAGCAAGTCCTCTCACTGGGCCCTGGGCCTGACAACTGAGCCCTGGTCTGGACCACTGGGCCCTGGTCCTGATCACAGGGCCCTGGTCCTGATCACTGGGCCCTGGGCCAGACCACTGGGCCCTGGTCCTGATCACGGGGCCCTGGCCCTGCTCACTGGATCCTGGTCCTGACCACTGGGCCCTGGTCCTGACCACTGGGCCCTGGGCCTGATCACGGGGCCCTGGTCCTGACCACTGGGCCCTGGTCATGACCACTGGGCCCTGGGCCTGACCACTGAGCCCTGGTCCTGACCACGGGGCCCTGGTCCTGATCACAGAGCACTGGGCCTGACCACTGGGCCCTGGTCCTGATCACGGGGCCCTGGTCCTCACCACTGGGTCCTGGTCTTGATCACAGAGCGCTGGGCCTGACCACTGGGCCCTGGTCCTGACCACTGGGCCCTGGGCCTGACCACTGAGCCCTGGTCCTGACCACGGGGCCCTGGTCCTGATCACAGAGCACTGGGCCTGATCACTGGGCCCTGGTCCTGATCACAGGGCCCTGGTCCTCACCACTGGGTCCTGGTCTTGATCACAGAGCGTTGGGCCTAACCACTGGGCCCTGGTCCTGATCACGGGGCCCTGGTCCTGACCACTGAGCCCTGGTCCTGATCACTGGATCCTGGTCCTGACCACTGGGCACTGGTTGTGATCACTGAGTTCTGGTCCTGATCACTGAGTCCTGGTCCTGACCACTGAGCCCTGGTCCTGATCACTGGATCCTGGTCCTGACCACTGGGCCCTGGTCCTGATCACTGGGTCCTGGTCCTGACCACTGGGCCCTGGTCCTGATCACAGAGCGCTGGGCCTGACCACTGGTCCCTTGTCCTGATCACGGGGCCCTGGTCCTGACAACTGGGCCCTGGTCCTGACAACTGGGCCCTGGTTCTGATCACTGAGCCCTGGTCCTGATCACCAGGTCCTGGTCCTGATCACTGAGCCCTGGTTCTGATCACTGAGTCCTGGTTCTGATCACTGGGCCCTGGTCCTGATCACTGGGTCCTGGTCCTGATCACTGAGTCCTGGTTCTGATCACTGGATTCTGGTCCTGACCACGGGGCCCTGGTCCTGATCACTGGGCCCTGGGCCTGACCACTGGGCCCTGGTCCTGATCACAGGGCCCTGGCCCTGCTCACTGGGTCCTGGTCCTGACCACTGGGCCCTGGTCCTGACCACTGGGCCCTGGTCCTGATCACGGGGCCCTGGTCCTGATCACTGAGTCCTGGTCCAAATCACTGGGTCCTGGTCCTGATCACTGGACCCTGGTCCTGATCACTGAGTCCTGGTCCTGATCACTGGATCCTGGTCTTGATCACTGAGTCCTGGTCCTGATCACTGGGCCCTGGTCCTGACCACTGCGCCCTGGTCCTGATCACTGGGTCCTGGTCCTGATCACTGGGTCCTGGTCCTGACAACTGGGTCCTGGTCCTGATCACTGAGCCCTGGTCCTGATCACTGGGTCCTGGTCCTGATCACTGGGTCCTGGTCCTGACAACTGGGCCCTGGTCCTGATCACTGGGTCCTGGTCCTGGCAACTGGGCCCTGGTCCTGATCACCGGGTCCTGGTCCTGATCACTGAGTCCTGGTCCTGATCACCGGGCCCTGGTCCTGATCACTGAGTCCTGGTCCTGATCTCTGAGTTCTGGTCCTGATCACAGAGCCCTGGTCCTGATCACTGAGTCCTGGTCCTGATCTCTGAGTTCTGGTCCTGATCACAGAGCCCTGGTCCTGATCACTGAGTCCTGGTCCTGATCACTGAGTTCTGGTCCTGATCACAGAGCCCTGGTCCTGATCACTGAGTCCTGGTCCTGATCACTGAGTTCTGGTCCTGATCACTGAGTCCTGGTCCTGATCACTGGGTCCTGGTCCTGACAACTGGGCCCTGGTCCTGATCACTGGGTCCTCGTCCTGACAACTGGGCCCTGGTCTGATCACCGGGTCCTGGTCCTGATCACTGAGTCCTGGTCCTGATCACCGGGCCCTGGTCCTGATCACTGAGTCCTGGTCCTGATCACTGAGTTCTGGTCCTGATCACAGAGCCCTGGTTCTGATCACTGAGTCCTGGTCCTGATCACTGAGTTCTGGTCCTGACCACTGGGTCCTGGTCCTGACAACTGGGCCCTGGTCCTGATCACTGGGTCCTGGTCCTGATCACGGGGCCCTGGTCCTGATCACTGGACCCTGGTCCTGACCACTGAGCCCTGGTCCTGATCACTGGATCCTGGTCCAAATCACTGGGTCCTGGTCCTGATCACTGAGTCCTGGTCCTGACAACTGTGCCCTGGTCCTGATCACTGAGTCCTGGTCCTGATCACTGAGTTCTGGTCCTGATCACTGAGTCCTGGTCCTGATCACTGGGCCCTGATCCTGATCACTGGGCACTGGTTGTGATCACTGGGTCCTGGTCCTGATCACTGGGTCCTGGTCCTGATCACTGGGTCCTGGTCCTGACAACTGGGCCCTGGTCCTGATCACTGGGTCCTCGTCCTGACAACTGGGCCCTGGTCTGATCACCGGGTCCTGGTCCTGATCACTGAGTCCTGGTCCTGATCACCGGGCCCTGGTCCTGATCACTGAGTCCTGGTCCTGATCACTGAGTTCTGGTCCTGATCACAGAGCCCTGGTTCTGATCACTGAGTCCTGGTCCTGATCACTGAGTTCTGGTCCTGACCACTGGGTCCTGGTCCTGACAACTGGGCCCTGGTCCTGATCACTGGGTCCTGGTCCTGATCACGGGGCCCTGGTCCTGATCACTGGACCCTGGTCCTGACCACTGAGCCCTGGTCCTGATCACTGGATCCTGGTCCAAATCACTGGGTCCTGGTCCTGATCACTGAGTCCTGGTCCTGACAACTGTGCCCTGGTCCTGATCACTGAGTCCTGGTCCTGATCACTGAGTTCTGGTCCTGATCACTGAGTCCTGGTCCTGATCACTGGGCCCTGATCCTGATCACTGGGCACTGGTTGTGATCACTGGGTCCTGGTCCTGATCACTGGGTCCTGGTCCTGATCACTGGATCCTGGTCCTGACAACTGGTCCCTGGTCCTGATCACTGAGTCCTGGTCCTGACAACGGGGCCCTGGTCCTGATCACTGGGCCCTGGGCCTGATCACTGAGCCCTGGTCCTGATCACTGGATCCTGGTCCTGATCACTGGGTCCTGGTCCTGATCACTGGGCCCTGGTCCTGATCACTGGGCACTGGTTGTGATCACTGGGTCCTGGTCCTGATCATTGAGTCCTGGTCCTGATCACTGGGTCCTGGTCCTGACCACTGGGTCCTGGTCCTGATCATTGAGTCCTGGTCCTGATCACTGGGCCCTGGTCCTGATCACTGAGTCCTGGTCCTGATCACTGAGTTCTGGTCCTGATCACTGAGTCCTGGTCCAGATCACTGGGTCCTGGTCCTGATAACTGAGCCCTGGTCCTGATCACTGGGTCCTGGTCCTGATCACTGGGCCCTGGTCCTGACCACTGAGCCCTGGTCCTGATCACTGGGCCCTGGTCCTAAAAACTGTGTCCTCTCCTCTCTCAGCCAGGCCCTCATATTCTGTCCATTCATCCTGGAGCCCTCATTCTTTGGCTTCATCACTTTATCTTAGATCCTGAGTCCTGTTCCCACCCCAGTGGTCCTGAGTCCTGACCCTCATAAGAAGTTACACACAGAGGAAGGAGAGCCTCCCAGGGGCCCCAAGACCCTCTTGGTCTGAGCACTGGATGGAGAATGAGGTGATGCCTCATCACCTGGCTTCCTCCCTTCCAGTACCCATAGCTGTTTGTAGATGCCAGGCCAACTTCATGGCAAGAAAATTGGCCCAGGGCCCAGGCTGCATGAGCCAGACCCCAGTACATTGGGGTCACCAGTCACATGGTTACCAGAAGGGGAGGCCTTCGGTGCCGGAGTGTAGGCAGGATGGGGGACACAATGGTGTTTGTGTTCTCTTGTTTTTCTCTTTCTTCTCAAGCCTCCTGCGCCTCGTCACCTGCTGAAACACCCAAAATAGCCCTATGGGAGGCTGAGTCATTGCGAGCACAGGCTAGCCCAGGTGTCCCAGCCAGACTGCTGTTCTGAGAACCATGTCCCAAAACAGAGACCTAGCCACTTGGCCCTGGGGCCTGGCAAGTGGCCAAGGCCCAGGAGAGCCCTTTGGGGGCAGTAAGTTCCCCGAGACCTGCAGAGGGCCCTAGCCCCCACGCTGTACCAGCCCACAGCAGCCTAGGTCAGCCAGGATCTTCCCAAGGTCAGCTGGGATCACCCTGAATAGCCAACGTCAGCCTAGGATCAGCCAGTGTAACTAGCGTCAGTCCAGGGTCATCCAGGATCAGCCAGGGTCAACCAAGGTCAGGCTTTAGAGAGCCCAAGGTCAGCCAGGATTAGGCAAAGTTCAACCTGGCTCTGCCAGGGTGAGCAGTGTCAACAGGGTCAGCTCAGAGTCAGCCAGGGTCAGGCCAGGGTCAGCGTAGGTTCTACCAGGGTCTGCACAGGTTATCCTGGCATCCACCCAGGTTGGGCCAGCAGGGCTCTTGCCAGCTACAGGACCCTTCAGGGTGCTGCTCCCATGTTGGCTGCGCCCGCGACAGAGCCAGGCCCAGGTGGGGAGCTGGCGTCATAGGGTCCAGCAATGACTTCGCATGGCCCTGACCCCATGCACCCTGTCCCTCCTCTTCCCCTATGCCAGGCCCCACAGCCGGGGGCAGGCTGCAGGCACCGCCCTGGGACCCCAGCAGCTTCCCCCTGGGCCACAGGCCAGGACAGGAACAGCCTACAGGTCTCACGGCTGGACCCACGTCCCACACACAGGGACACGGAGGGATTAGCAAGGGGAGACAGCACCAGGGTCAGCGACAGGGACAGGGCTGGGAGAGACAGAGACAGGGAGAGATGGGGCAGGGAGAGACAAGGGGAGGCATGAGACCTGGACAGAGAGAGAAACACGGAGACACAGAGGTGCAGAGAGGACAGATCAAGGAGATAAAGTGATGCAGAGAGAAAGAAAGGGCCGTGAGCTGGGCACAGGCATCTGTGCAAGCCCCTCACACACTCACACCCACACCCACACCCACACTCACACCCTGCTCCCGACAGAGACACGCACACAGGAGAGCCCTGACCACACAGACCTCCTCACCCCACACCCACACTCACACACCTACACCCACACTCACACCCACACCCACACCCACACTCACAGTCACATCCACACTCACACCCACACTCACACCCTGCTCCCGACAGAGACACGTATCCAGGAGAGCCCTGACCACACAGACCTCCTCACCCCACACTCACACCCACACACCTACACTCACACCCTGCTCCCGACAGAGACACGCATACAGGAGAGCCCTGACCACACAGACCTCCTCACCCCACACCCACACCCACACACCTACACTCACACCCTGCTCCCGACAGAGACACGTATACAGGAGAGCCCTGACCACACAGACCTCCTCACCCCACACTCACACCCACACTCACACACTCACACCCACACTCACACACTCACACCCACACTCACATCCACACTCACACCCACACACCTACACCCACACTCACACCCACACTCACACCCACACTCACACTCACATCCACACTCACACCCACACTCACACCCACACACCTACACTCACACCCACACACCTACACACACTCACACCCACACACTCACACCCACACACTCACACCCACACTCACACACTCACACCCACACTCCTCCCTCCAGGCCCTTGGGGCTCAGGGAGCCCCACTGAGGCTCTCTCAGGCCCGGCCACTTCCTTTGGGGCCGAGAACCTGCCCAGGTGTCTGCATCCACCGGCCCCACCGCTCACCCGCCATGTGCCCCCGTCCTGCCTCGGGGATCCCATCTGGGAGGTGGGCACGTGCCCTCCGCTCGGGGAAGGCCCCCACACACACGGTGCAGGAGCCCCGGGGCACAGGTCAGCTGGCAGCTGGGAGAGGCCGAGTGAGCCCTGGGTCAGAGCCGGGGGCCTGAGTGCAGGTGGGGGCAGAGCGGCTCGGGGACCCACCTGCGCCTCCGGGGTCTGACCCCCGAGGTCTCTGGGATCCCCTCGGCCCTCCGCCCTGTGTGCTGGCGCCGTGCTTGCCAGAGCAGGCCTCCAGGCCTTGGCGAGAAACCCACAGGCCTGTCTGGGCCCTGAGCACGGGGCTGGCAGAAGGGCCAGCGCCCAGGGGAGCCGGGAGGTGCTGGGACTCTGGGGCACTGGGACCCCAGCCCCGGGGCTCAGGCCTGGGGCTGGTGCAGGGTCCCCCTCGAGGGGCTGACAGCCAGGGGCTCTGGGCCGGCTGCCCTTGGAGCCGGTGCTCAGAAGCCAGCAGAGCACGGCAGCCAGCACAGCTCAGCCTGAGGACAACGGTGGTGCTGCGAGGCCAACAGGACGGGGGCTGGGGGCAACTTCCAGGTGGCGGGGGTGCCCTGGAGGGGCCTGTGCAGGGCCGGTGTCCGTGGGAGGCTCTGGCCGAGGCTCATCCTGCCCTGGCCCGGGAGCAGCCGGGCGGGATGGGGAATGAGGGCAGAGGAGCAGTGAGGTGGGGGCGACAGGGCCGGGCGGGGGGCTGGGGGGTGATGGTTTGCTCTGACTGAGCCCAGCTGCAGGGTGGCTGCTGCGTGGGGAACAGACCTGGGGTCTGAGTCGGGGTGGGGACACCAGGGTGAAGGCTGCGTGTCCAGGTGGGAGCCTCGGGGGCTCGGGGTGGGGGTCCAGATGGGGGTCCAGGTGGAGGCGGGAGCCCTGGGGTGAGGGGTGGCAGGGCTGGGAGGGAGTTTGTTGGCAGAGAGGAGCACTTCCACCCTGCTGACTAGAGGTATTTCAAACACACACGGCAGCCGGGAGAGCTGTCTCTGCAGGCCTCCCATTGCACGTGTGTCAACATCGCACACGTGCCTGTGTCCCTCCGCCCGCGCCCCGTGTCGCTCAGCACTTTCCAGGGTCCATCTGAAAACCCTTGCTGAGGAAGGCGAGGGGTCTGGGTCGCGGTGCACTCAGGCTTTTCCACCTGAACGCAGGCCCTGACACCCCACGTCTCACCTGTAAACCTCAACCCGAGTCTCCAAGGCCCGGAGGCTCTGGCGGCTCCTAACTGCTCAGTGTCACCCCGGCCACTCAAAATCTCCCACGCTGAGTCCTGCATCCTTGGTGGTCCCACTCGGACCCTTGCCACTGCCCTGTGGCTCCGGGTGTCAGGGCCACTCCAGCTCCTCGGACCCTCGGGCCCTCTGGGGGAACGCTCTGGAGCCACGGGTGTGGGCGTCAGGACCGTGACTGTCCCTGCCCAGCCCGGCCCCAGCCTCACCCACCAGAGCCGCAAACTCCAGAGGGTAGCCCTGTCCGCCACTGGCCTCAGGACTGTGTCTCATTAGGGATCACAGGTGGGGGCTCCCACCCCTTCTTTCCCTTCTTCATGGGTCAGCTGGAACCTTCCAAAAGGAGAAGCTCCCTCATCTACTGCCTGAAGATCGTGGAGCACAGATCACTGAGGAGTGGGTGCAGGTTCTCACGTCCTCCCCTTATGCACCAGCTCAAGACAGGGAGAAACGCGGATGGGGAGAAAGAGATGGACAGAGGGGGAGAGACAGAGACAGAGGGATAGGGGACACAGAGATGGAGAGATAGGGGACAAGAGACAGAAACAGAGAGAGAAAGAGACATAGAGACACAGAGAGACAGAGAGATAGACAGACAGAGACACAGGCGGAGAGGGACAGAGAGACACAGAAACATAGAGATAGAGAGAGAACAAGAGACAGGAGAGAAAGAGATAGAGATACAGAAAGACAGAGACACAGAGAGATAGAGAGACACAGAGAGAGAGACAGAGAGGGAGAGACAGAGATGAACAGAGAGGGAGAGAGACAGACATAAAGACATAGAGAGAGAGAGACAAAGAGACACAGAAACAGACACACAGAGAGAGGGAGTGGGAGAGAGAGACACACACACAGAGACAGAGAGACACAGAGACAGAAAGATACAGAGAGACAGAGAAAAAACAAGAGACAGAAACAGAGACAAAGAGATACACAGAGAGAGACAGAGACAGAGAGGTAGAGATAGACAGACAGACACAGAGAGACAGACAGAGAGAAATAAATAGACATAGGACATAAAAACAGAGAGAGACAGAGACAGAGAGACACACTGAGAGAAAGAGAGAGACAGAAACAAAGAGAAATACAGAGGAACAGAGAGAGAACCAGAGAGAGACAGAGACAGGGAGAGACCTGGGTGTCAGGAGAAGGGGACGGGGGCGAGTCTGAGAGCGGTGGACACAGAGGCTGCAGGGGAGACGCGTGTGGACAGTAGGATGAGGACGGGGCAGGGCAGGGTCATGGGAGGGGCAGGTCGATGGGGCTCGGCGGCTGTGGCCACCCTGGGGTCCCATGGGCTCTCGGGGGGGGCTGCCCGGCCAGGGGGGTGGCCAGCGTCTGGGCCACAGGGCCACTCTCCTCTGCACGCTCCCGCCCCCAGTGCTGGGGCCTGAGGGTCGCCCCGTGGGGGACCGGGTCACAGAGGTGTAGGCAAGCTGAGAGCAATTGTATTTCACTCGATCGCCGTGCGCAGGGCGGCCACTGGCCCAGGTGGGCCCGGCGGCTCGGCCCCCCGATCCCCGAGGCCTAGGCCAACCCGCCACACCGGGGGAGCTGCAGGTGGGTGGTCGGCACAAGCTATTTCGGGAAACATCCTCAGAGGCTGAGAGACTTGTTTTTCGGTGTGGAGCAAACAGCCATTTGCATGTGCCCTCCGGGGCCAAGTTTGCCCCAAATGAGTAACCTGGGGAGAAACTGAGCAGGCCTCGCACCTGCCTGTGGGGAGCGAGGGGGTGGGGGGTGGGGAAGCAGGCCCAGGTCACGGCCTGGCCTCGGGGCCCAGAGACCCTGACGAGGCAGCCCCCAGGCCGCCAACGGCCCTGCCAGCACAGCGCTGAGTGCACAGGCTGGGCCCCCACAGAAGCCCCCAGCAGCCCCCCAGGCAGGTCCCTCCCCAGAGGAAAATGTGAGGCTCAGGGTCCTGCTCGGCCCCTTGTGCCCTTGGCCAGCTAGGACGCAGCACCCAGGGGCCCAGGATGGTGGGAGGAAGCACAGACCCCACCACTGGTGTTTGAAGGACAGCGACCAGGGCCCGTGCCTGGGTGGCCACGGTGTCACTGGCCCACTGGAGGGAGGTGCCTGTGGAGGCCTGGGTGCCTGCTGCCTTGGCAAGGGTGGCGGGAGCAAGGGGCCTCCTGGCCTTGGCGGCCTGGCTGGCATCTTGGGTGGTGGCCGAGGAGGCTGCGTGGCTGGGGGAGAAGCTGGAGGCCGCGCTCATGTGGACACACGGGCCGCAGTGCAGGCTCCACACGGGACCTCTGGCTCCAGGGACTGACTGGCTGCTCTGAAAACCGGTGAATAACTCAAGGGCGCCTTATGCTCTGCAACAGTCAGACAGCAGCTGAGGGCGCCGCTCCTTCCAGAGGGTTCCCAGCTGACACATGACGGGTTGGAGAAGGGGGAGACCTCCTTGAGCTCTCAGTGAAATGAGGACCCCATCCCATGTCCCTGCCTCCGCCTGGACCTGGGTCCCTTCTCCATGCAGCCAGAGGGACAGGGTCCCAGCAGGTCACACCCTGCAGCTGGGCTCAGACAGAGCAAACCATCACCCCCCAGCCCCCCGCCCGGCCCTGTCGCCCCCACCTCACTGCTCCTCTGCCCTCATTCCCCATCCCGCCCGGCTGCTCCCGGGCCAGGGCAGGATGAGCCTCGGCCAGAGCCTCCCACGGACACCGGCCCTGCACAGGCCCCTCCAGGGCACCCCCGCCACCTGGAAGTTGCCCCCAGCCCCCGTCCTGTTGGCCTCGCAGCACCACCGTTGTCCTCAGGCTGAGCTGTGCTGGCTGCCGTGCTCTGCTGGCTTCTGAGCACCGGCTCCAAGGGCAGCCGGCCCAGAGCCCCTGGCTGTCAGCCCCTCGAGGGGGACCCTGCACCAGCCCCAGGCCTGAGCCCCGGGGCTGGGGTCCCAGTGCCCCAGAGTCCCAGCACCTCCCGGCTCCCCTGGGCGCTGGCCCTTCTGCCAGCCCCGTGCTCAGGGCCCAGACAGGCCTGCGGGTTTCTCGCCAAGGCCTGGAGGCCTGCTCTGGCAAGCACGGCGCCAGCACACAGGGCGGAGGGCCGAGGGGATCCCAGAGACCTCGGGGGTCAGACCCCGGAGGCGCAGGTGGGTCCCCGAGCCGCTCTGCCCCCACCTGCACTCAGGCCCCCAGCTCTGACCCAGGGCTCACTCGGCCTCTCCCAGCTGCCAGCTGACCTGTGCCCCGGGGCTCCTGCACCGTGTGTGTGGGGGCCTTCCCCGAGCGGAGGGCACGTGCCCACCTCCCAGATGGGATCCCCGAGGCAGGACGGGGGCACATGGCGGGTGAGCGGTGGGGCCGGTGGATGCAGACACCTGGGCAGGTTCTCGGCCCCAAAGGAAGTGGCCGGGCCTGAGAGAGCCTCAGTGGGGCTCCCTGAGCCCCAAGGGCCTGGAGGGAGGAGTGTGAGTGTGTGAGTGTGAGTGTGGGTGTGAGTGTGTGAATGTGGGTGTGGGTGTGTGGGTGTGAGTGTGGGTGTGAGTGTGTGAATGTGGGTGTGAGTGTGTGTGGGTGTGAATGTGTGAGTGTGGGTGTGAGTGTGTGAGTGTGGGTGTGAGTGAGTGTGGGTGTGAATGTGTGAGTGTGGGTGTAGGTGTGTGGGTGTGAGTGTGGGTGTGAGTGTGTGAATGTGGGTGTGAGTGAGTGTGGGTGTGAATGTGTGAGTGTGGGTGTAGGTGTGTGGGTGTGAGTGTGTGGGTATCTGTATGTTCATCCTGTGTGTGTGTCTGTCCGTGTGCTCTGGGTGTGTGGGGAGAGGGGGAGGGAGAGCTTGGGTGTTGTGTGTATTTTGTTTGTGGGTGTGTAGTGGGTGTGGGTGTTGTGTTCAGTGTGTGTGTCTCTCAGTGTGCTTCTCTGTGTGTATGTGAATGGGGTGAGCGTGTATTCACAGGCCACCTGCCCTGAGGCCCCCACTTCCCCCCAAGGCCGAGTCATGGGGCCCCCACCCAGTCCCAGCCAGGCCCTGACCCCGAGGGTCTCCTTGGGCCCCCAGTCGCCACCCCTCCCTCCTCGGGTGGGAGCCTCTGTTGGGGGCCGGGAGTCTGGGGGCTCTGCCCAGGCCAGCTTGGAGCTGGGCAATTCCACAAGCCCCAGCCTTCTGACACACATGTGCACAGACACACAGGCCCTAGCACAGGGCTGTGCGCCACACCTGCCCCAGGACACCCCAGCCATTGTTCAGCACGGTGCTCACATCGTAAATGCAAGTGTCCTCTGTGGCACAGGCCACACCCTGCCTGGCCCCCGACCCAGCCCTGTCACTGCCCCCAGGGGGCTGAGGGGCGCGCAGGGACCCGGAGGAGAGCCAGAGGTCTTGTCCTGGGGGTGACAATGAGCCAGGCCTGGAAGGTGAGGGGAGCTGGCCAGGAGCCTCCACTGCACACCTGTACACAGCTACACCCATCTACACACGCCTGTGCACACCCACATACCTGTGCACCCCCACACCCATCTACACACGCCTTGCACACCCACACGCCTTGCACACCTACATACTACACAGACCTACACACACCTACACACTACACTTGCAGGTCATGCTCACGCCATGCGCCTTCACACACTTGCGTGCTCACCAACATGTTTACACTCACACGCACACAAGTGGATTGTGGGCCCTGAGGTTTGCACTTGGGGTCAGAGAAAGCTGGCCGAGCGGGCACCTTGGCCTCTCCAGCCTCCCTGGTCAGCACCAAGGTCAGAGGCATGAGGCCGTGGTGAGGGGACTGCACTGCCACCCGGAGCCCAGGTGAGGACCCCTGGGCAGTCAGTGCTGGGGCCACAGCAGGTGTGTACGCACATGTGTGTTGGTGTGTGTGGGTGCACACGCGTGGGATGTGAGTGTGCAGCCGGGGCCTGTTGTCACTGAGCTTCACTATCTATCTGTCCCCTTGGCCCAGGGAGACTGTGGTTCTGGAAGGTTCCCTCTGGCAGAGCCGTGGGCCACACCCAGGTGGGAATACCAGCCACAGAGGCTTCCCCACCAAGGCCTTGACCCATGCCTGGGCTCCACACACTGCCTGGGGTCCTGCCGGGACCCTCACTGCCCCCCGGGGAGGCTGGATGTGGGCTCCCCTCCCCCAGCCCAGTCTGAGAAACAAGCCCCAAGGGTGCTGGCTGTGCCCCACCCCCGCCCCACACACAGCACAAACACACTTGCAAATGTTTCTAAAAACGGGCCAAGGACAGGCCACAGAGCAGGTGGGGCCCAGGGTGGAAAGCCCCACTGCCCTGAGACTGAAACAGCAGAGCCAGGGCCCCAGGGCATTTGCATTGTGGATGGCGGGGAGGGGGCCCAGCTGGGCCAGCTGGTGCGGAGGGTTCCTGACCATCCTCCCGCCACGTCCTGGGCACCCCTCCCCCCAGGTGGCCAAGCCTGTGCCATGGCCGGGCCAGAGTGACCAGGCACCCAGGCCGCTTCCCAGAGGCCTGCCTGGTGGAGGGGGCCCCATGGACAGGAGGGACCAGGCACAGCCCCACAGGCCCAGCACCTGGGGAAGTAGGCTTTGCAGGCCAGCCAGGGACGAAGCCCCTGGCCCAGGACCTGGTCCCACCCAGCCCACAGCTGCGGCCTCACGGCCCCTCATGGCCCATCCTGCCACCAAACCTTTGTCCCTGCTGTGCCCAGAACAGGGGCTGCCCACTCCACGGTCAACCTGCACACTCTGCCTCATGGAAGCCCCATGAGACCCCACACACAAGAGGCCTCTGGTCCCATCGTCCTGCAGACTGAGACCCCCGGAGGGCCAGCGAGCGTGTGGTGACCATGGCTAGGAGCACCTGGGGGTGCCCACATCTGCCAGGCCCAGGCCTGTGCCTGCACCCACCTCCCCACCTCAGGCCCAGGCCCCCAGGGTGTGGCCTGAGTGACGGGGTCACCGGGCGGCCCCTCCTTACACACACAGTCTCCAACAAACATGGCCATGCAGACTCACACAGGCACACAGACACACAAATGGACACACACAGGGACACAGAATGCACAGAGACACAGAGTGACACACACAGAGACACAGGGACAAACAGAGACCCACAGAGACACAGAGGTACAGAGAGACACGTAGAGAGGCACAGACACGGGCAGGCACAGAGACACACAGAAACGTAAACACACTCAGAAACTCAGACAAACTACAGGGTACACACAGAGGTGTTGACATAGAGATATACCCACAGACCCCATGGGCACAAACACACACACAGGCACATGGGGCCTCTCAGGTAAACGTGTGTTCACATGAACAGACACCCTGACACACAGACACACACACAAAGGCACCCTGCCAACCACTGGCACACTCTCAGAGGGTCACACTCAGAGTCACATAGACATATGCACTCACACAACCTCACACACACAGAGGTTTCAGAGCATCAAAGGGCTGGAAGAACAGGCTCAGCCCCTCGAGTCAGAAGGCCCACACAGGCCCACACAGGCCCACAGACTGACACAGGAACACGGACTCACACAGACTCACAACTTACACACAGGCACACACACACTCACACAGGAACATGGACACACAGACTCACAAAAGCTCACAGAGAATTACACAGGCTCACAGGTTCACACAGAATCACAGACTCCCACAGACTCCCACAGACCTACAGAGACTCACAAGCTCACAGAGATTCACACAGGCAGAGACTCACACAGTCTCAAGGACTAACACAGACTCACACAAGTTCAGATGGGCTCACACAGACACAGACTCATACAAACTCACACCGGCACAGGCTCACAGGCTCTCACAGGCTCACACAGTCTCACACAGGCACAAAGACTCACACAGCCTCAAACAGTCTCACAGAGACCCACACAGGCACAGGGACCCACACAGGATCAAGGACTAACAAGACTCACACAGGCTCACAGTCTGACACAGGCTCACATAGGCTCACAGACTCACACAGGTTCACACAGGCACAGAGACTCACAGACTCACAAGCACACTGACTTCAACAGGCTCACAGGCTTTCAAAGGCACCTGATTCACACAGACTCACACAGACTCATACAGACTCACACAGGCTCACACAGACACACAGTCTGACACAGGCTCACACAGGCTCACAGGCTCACACAGTCTCACACAGACTTACAGAGACTCGCAGACTCACAGAGATTCACACAGGCAGAGAGGCTCACACAGTGTCAAGGACTAACACAGACTCACACAAGCTCAAACACACACACAGATTCACACAGACTCATACAGGCACAAAGGTTCAGACAAGCTCACACAGGCTCACATAGGCTCACAGACTCACACAAGCTCATACAAGCTCACAGGCTAACAACACAGCCTCAAACAGCTCACAGAGACCCACACAGGATCAAGGACTAAAAGATTCACACAAGCCCACACAGGCTCACACAGACGCACAGCCTGACACAGGCTCACATAGGCTCACAGACTCACACAAGCTCACACAGACTCACACAGGCACATAAACTGACACAAACTCACACAGGCACAAAGACTCACCCAGGCTCACAGAATCACACGGGCTCACACAAGTTCACAGAGACTCACAAGCCCACACAAGCACACTGACTTAAACAGGCTCACAGGCTTTCAAAACACCTGATTCACACAGACTCACACAGGCTCACAGGCTCACACAGTCTGACACAGGCTCACACAGTCTCACAGAGACTCACACAGGCACAGAGACCCACACAGGATCAAGGGCTAAAAGATTCACACAAGCCCACACAGGCTCACACAGACGCACAGCCTGACACAGGCACAAAGCCTCACACAGTCTCACAGACTCACACTGTCTCACATAGGCTCACAGACTCACACAGGCACACACAGGCTCACAGACTCACACAGGCACATACAGACTCACACAGACTCATACAGACTCACAGAGACTCACATGCTCACACAGTCTCACAGAGATTCACACAGGCGGACAGTCTCACACAGTCTCAAGGACTAACACAGAGTCACACAAGCCCACACAGGCTCACACAAGCTCACAGAGACTCACACAGGCGCACTGACCTACACAGGCTCACAGAGTCGTAAAGGCTCACACAGGCACACACTCACACAAGCACACAGGCTGACGCAGGCTCACACAGACTCACACAGACTCACACAGGTACACAGACTGACACGAAGTCACACAGGCACAAAGACTCAAACAACCTCACAGAATCGCACAGACTCACACAGGCACAGAGCCTCACACAGGCTCACAAGGCCACACAGGCACACAGGTGTGAAAAGTCTCACAGGTTCTCAAAGACACACTAATTCACACAGATTCACACAGGCTCACAGGCTCACACAGGCTCGCACAGGCACACAGGCTCAGATGGACACAGTCAGTCATCATGGCCACAGGTGAGGGGGCTGGGAGGCCGTGTGAGCCCTGATCAGCCCGGAGACCCCAGGCCTGTCTCAGGCACTGCCCTTTGCGCCGGGGCTGCATTCAGGGAACTCGGGACCCGGGCTTGCACAGTGACGTCCATTCAGAAGGGGACACACCTCGTCGTGACTGAGCCCGGGGCTGGGGTCCCTGACACACGTGGTGTGCACACAGCCCACCCAGAGCCCCTCAGACACCCGGCATGTGCCACCAACACAGGAGACAGGCATGCACACGCGTGTGGCCAGGACCAGGGTGTGGCGGTGGCTCAGGCGTGAGCACACTCACTCTCTCACACACAAACAGGAAGCTGGCTGGCAGTCCCCTGGGGGGCCGCACCTTGCCTGTCGCGTCTGAGCACCCAGGGTTCGTGGTCCAGCTGACCTGGCCTTGTCCCCTTGGACCCTGAACCTTCGTCCACCCACCGCTAGGCCCTGCACCCCTCGGTGGCCCTGCACCGACCCTCGTACCATCTGCACCTTGGAGATTGTTCTAGAAACCACGGCTGCCCATGGCCCCAGCGCTCTCGGGGTGAATCCTGGCCAGGCACTGCCCTCCTCCGTGGCCACCCTCCCTCCAGCTACCCTCAGCACCCTGGCTCCCACACCCACTGTGGAGGGCGTCCCAGGGCAGGGTCTGCGCGTGGAGCCGTGGCCCAGGCCGAGCCCAGCGGGTGCAGACGTGGTCACCACCCTCCTCACGCAGAGCCCACGGTCCAGCCTGGACGCTCCTCCAGGAAGCCTGCTGGTCACCCAGTGCCCCTGCGTGCTGCCGCAGCTAGGGCAGTCCTGACCCCCAGGGCCCCAGGACAGCGTGCCCCCCAGGTGGCTAGGCCCAGGCCGTGGCTGAGCTGGCCGCACTGGGACCCTGAGCCCCCGAGCCCCCATGCTCCGCGGGACTCAACAGGACCACGAGTCCTCACGGGAATGTGACGCCTACAAGGCTGGGGTGCCCTTGGGAGGAAGGGGCCTTCAGGGCGGGCACCCCTGCTGCCTGGGGTGGGAGCACGGGGGGCTGGCAGTGGCCCTAGGGCGTTTCTTGGTTTGGGGCAATCTTCTGTCCGAATACCACATTTCACAATAAAAATGTTTTTTTCTTTAAAAGAAAAGGAAGAGCAGAGGGGAGTGGGAGGGGCAGGCCGTGTGGGCACCCTTCAGCGAGTTTGGTGCCCAGAAAAGGGAAGGACAGGGGCTCTGGGGGCCGGGGAGGGACCACGGAGAGGGAGGGGCGGGAGAGCAAGCGGGAGGGTCTGGGGTGGGGAAGCCGAGGCCACCTCTTAGGAGGGTCCCCCGGGGGCAGTGGGTGACAGGCTCTCCCTCCTCCCAGGCTCCCCCATGCCCATGGCATAAGGCCCCTCGGGGCTCCCCTCCCCTCCATTGCCCCAAGCCCCATGGATCCTGAGGCTGGGCATATCATGGCTGGAAAGGAGGTTTCAGTCATCGTGGGGGTGCTCACTTCCTGGGACCTCCCCCAGGCCCTCAGGCGCTGCCACTTTCCCCCCAGAGAGTCTGGGGCGGGGGTCTGGTCGGGAGGGACCAGGGGATGCTGGAACCGCGGGGCACCCCCAAGGACTGGCTGGGGAGGGACCAGGTCCTGTAATTAAACTAGGGTCCCTCACCTGGCCTCACCCCAGACTCTCCTGCATGGTTTCGGACAATTATGTTACTTTGTGTTTTTCTCTCAGTGGTAAAAATGTTAATTTTTCTCTCAGTGGTAAAAATGTTAATACCGCTCTGATAAAACTTGGAAACCACACCATATGCTGCAAACACACTGCCCACGTTGGTGACACAGTCTCACTGAAGTGAAGGGGACAAGGCCCGGGGGGCTCTGGAGGGTCCCGGCTGGGGAGGGGCGCTCAGGCACAGAGCAGCCCCCTCCATGTTCTGCGCGAGTCCCACGTCACCTTCTGGAACACGATGAGCCGCCCCCGCGGAGGTCTCGGGCACCGCCCCACCTCACTCCCAAATCCGGCGGGCTAGGGGGCTGGGGGGGGCAGCGGGGGAGGCGACGGGGCCCAGAGGCGTCCCGAAGGGGACGCGGGGAGCTGGGCGGGACCGGAGGGGGGTGCGCGCGGGGAGAGCAGGGGGGTCACGGGAGAGGGGTGTCTCAGAGAAGGGGCGCCGGCGGGCGGCAGGGCTGGGAGGCGCCGCGACCCCGAGCCTCTGCCACTGCAGGGCCTCTGCCCACCGGCGGGGCCGCGACCTCGGGACCCTGCAGGGCCGGCCTCTCCACGGGCCCACTTGCCTGCTTTTAGGATTAACGGGGAGCCCTGCTCCCGAAGCAGGTGTGCAAGTCTCCCCAGAAAGACGTTCACAAAGCCGGGCCCGGACAACGGCCCTCTGCAGGCTCCGCCGCCAGGGCTGCTTGGACCTGGGCTGCTGGCCGCCCACGCCGGCCCTCTGCGGAGCCCCTGGTCCTGCCGCCTGTGGACCAGGTCCGCGTGGGCCTGGGATGGGACCGCCTGCCGCCCCCTCCCCCCACCAGCCCTCTCCTCTGGCCAGGTCACCTTGCTTTAGAAAAGTGAGCATTTTAGGTTTCTTAAGTCCAGCATTTTAGTGGTTTTCACCAGCAAGCTCGTTCAGGGGGTCGCTGTGCCCTGCTGATGGAAACAGTCCCCACCGTGGCTTTTCCCTTTGGTGTTTCACTTCCTGGGCTTACAGGGCACCTTCCCTCAGCATTGGTGGTGGCCAGCCCGGAGGACGGGCAGCAAACGGGCAAAACCTAGACAAAGAGTGACTCTCCCCATCAAGCTGTAACCCATGGGGAGGCTGGGGTCTCTGAGGTGCATAGAACCGGGGTGCCTTGCGCAGGGCAGGGCTTGGGGTGGACGCACCTGCAGAGACACACAACACACACAGACCAAGGCCACAGCCCCACGTGTGTGCAGGTGCGAAAGCTTGAGAAATGGCTCCAGGAGGTCGCCCAGCGCATCCACCTCCAATATGGGTCCCTCACAGCCCCTCCCCACAAACCCAGCCCCGCCGCCACCATCCCGGAGACCCGAGCGGCCCCCCGCGGGCCCCGGCTCCCTCCCCTGGCAGGCAACAGGCGCCCGCTCCTGCCAGAACCCCCAGGACCCCCACCACAGAGGTGCAAGAACAGGGGGCCAGGAGGGCGCGCCCTCGTCCTGTCCCCCAAGCACCAGTCTCACTGTCCAGGGCCCAGCGTCCCCTGAGGTCTCCAAACGCTGCACTCGGCGGGGACACTCACCACAGGAGCAGCCGCCTCAGCCCCGCTGACCCAGGACCAAGGGGTGACCTACTGCCAGTAAGCTCGGCCCGCTGGGGACAGGGTCCAGGCTGAACCTGGGGCTGGGGTCAGGGGACCTAGGGCAGGGCTCGGGTGAGCCTGGGGCTGGCCTCCGTGCAGGCGTCCCCTCTGGCCACTCCCGGCCTCAGGGCCCAGGGCGGCCCCGTGAGCTGGACATCCGGTCCCTGAACACGCTGAGCTCTGCTGCCCCTGTGTGGCCGCCAGCAGCATCGCATGCACTCGGCCAGCAGGAGGCTCTGCCCAGACCTGGGGCCCCTGGGCGGGCAGGGGCAGAGGGCAGGGGGCAGAGGGCATGGCCAGCAACACCTGGAGGAGGGTGTCGGGGTTCACCCTGGGGCCCAGAGAGCGTGTGCATCCTGGACCCCATCCTCGCCCCACGTCCTTGCGGCGCAGGTGAGCTTTGGGGTCCTTGGAACAACCATACAGGAAGGGTCACACCGGGCGCCAGGCACACCTAGGGGCCCTGCGCTGTGGGGAGCCGGGCCCTGTGCCTGAGCACCTATGTGGCAGGTGTGGACACAGCAGGTGTGTCGAGGGCAAGGCCTGAGGATCCCACGCTGCTCCCTGCTCAGCTGGGGCTGCTGTATTATCACTGCAGGTTGTGAGGACACTTCCCACGTGCCCCACGGGTGACCTCCCAGGCCCCATTCTGCAGCCTGTCCCAAGGTCACGTGCAGCAGGTCCCAGGCAGGCGTTCACTCCCAGGTGTCCCCTAGGAGGACATCTGGACATACTGGCTGTGAGGCCCTGTCTCCTCCCAGACCAGGGTTGTCCCCACAGGGACCACAGAGCGAGGCTGGGCACCCCCTGGCAGCCTGCACCTCTGCAGTTCTGCCACTGCTGGGTCACCAGACCCCTCCCCACAACCTTGGGGCTCTGAGCGGTGGCTCTGTGGGCAACACGTGGGCAGCCTGGGACAGGGTCAGGGGTCCCCCTGGAGCTTCACCAGGGCTGGGGCTCAGGGTTGCACTTGGGGCCGGGCCAGGACTCGGTTCTGGGCCAAGTGAGCAGGTTCCTCAAACTGCTCAGAGACTCACCAGTTCTTCTGCCTGGGTGGCGGGAAGCTCCCACCCCCGCCCCAAGGCATTGCCCCAGCACCACTCCGGGGGTCGTTACCCAGACCCAGGCCCAGTGCCCATCTGCGACAGGGCAGGACCAAGCCTGGGCCTGGGTCTGGGACCTGGGTGGGGGGGTTTCTGAATGGATGGCTGAGATGGCCAGAGAGAAGGGGGTGGGCGCGGAGGAGGGCACTGCCCCGTGGCCAGGGTTAGTGTAGGGGGTCTGCACGGATCAGGGAGAGGAGCCAGGCCAGGGCCCATCAGTCTGGGGAGTCAAGGCAGACAGACACCCCTGCAAGCCAGGCCCCCGGGGGTGAACTGGGAAACCCACACCCAGAGGGAGGCAACAAGGTAACAGTCGGTCCAGCTCTGCCAGGGCTCTGGTGAGGGAAAGGCCCCTCCCAGCTCCCCACAGCCCCAGGCTGGTAGGAGCCGGGACTCAAGGTCCAGGGACCCTAAACATCCTGACAGCCATCGACATGGCTGGTCCTGCTGGGGGATCCGCCAGGGGCCTGGCAGATGCACACGTTGCTCCCACGGGGACTGGGGCACTGAGCCTTCAGCCTCAGAGAAGGCTCAAGATAGAGATCTGGGAACGGAAGCCCACTAACAGAGCAAATCATAATGAAGCAAAAACAAGAAGCCACCTCAAACGAGAATCGGCGAAACAAGGACCCACAGAGTGAGACCCCAGGAAGTGCAGTTATCAGAACCATCAGACTCAGAACACGCAGGGTGTGGGTTGAAGGGGCTTTTTTAAAATTGAAGAATGTATTCAAGTCTGACGAATTAAGATGAAAGTGTTCAAGAAACCAATAGATTTGAAAAGAGGTCCTAGAACTGAAAAAGGTGGCGTTTGACAGTGGAATCAAAACAGCTGGAGCGAGAATTTGTGATGGAGGAAAAGTTAGACACACGTAAGGCAGCACAGAGAGGCTGAGAGAGAGGACACGGACAGCAACGCCAAGTGCCCTGGACACACCACGGACTCATCTTCCAAAGAAGAAGTGGGCGCACGGAGAGGCAAGGGCCCAGAATCGTCCAAAAGAGCTGAGAGAGCGGGCCCAGCACGCTGGAGAACCCCAGCAGACCCCACACAGGGACACGTTCTCGTCCGCTCGGGCTGCTGTCGTCAGCACCACACACTGAGCACAGAAACCACAGGTTCTCCGTCCCTGTCCTGGAGGCCAGAGGCCCAAGAGCAAGGTGTCAGCACTCGGCCTCTCCTGAGGCCTCCCTCCGCAGCGTGTAGACGCCGTCTTCTCCCGTGTCCTCACGTGGGCACCCTCTGTGCGTGTCTGTGTCCTAATGTCGTCTTCTTATGAGGCCACCAGCCAGACTGGATCAGGGCCCACCCCAGTAACCCCACTTCTAAAGGCCCCGCCTCCGAGTGCAGTCACGTTCTGAGGTCCTGGAGGGGAGGGCTTCAACATCTGAACTGGGTGGGGGGACACAGTTCAGTGCATAACGTTACATGAAAGCAAAATGCAATTCCTGACACACTGAGGTGAACACTCAGTGGAAAAGAGACGATTTTAGAAGGAGGCAGCCGAGCACACCGGGCAGGGCAGGCTCAGCCATGGCTGCTGGCCAGGACTCAGCAGTTCGGATCACACCCGCAGATCCGCCTGAGCGGCCGCGGCCCCTACACACCATCCAGGCCCCGCAGCGACCACACGGCGAGGCTCGGGTGCCCCCTGGTGGCCATCCTGCGCCATCGCACACGCCCCTGACCAGGCGGTTTCCCAGACCCGGGAGAGAGGTCACAGGGCAGCGCGTCCTGGCACCCCGCCCACCGTCTGGGTATTGCATTAGACCCCAACGTGTAAAATAAATACCCGTGAGTCCACACTGATATAAGTACATAATGGATTCACTGATAGAAGTGAAAAATTGATGAAAAATAAAAATGGGGGAGAAGAGACAGCTCTCCCTGAAGAAGAACCCCAACAATTTACGGAGATGTTCCCCCCTCACGCGGGCGGAGGGTTCCGCCCCCTGGAGTGTGGGGTTCGTGGCCTCTCCAGGTTGGTTCCTGCTAGAACCAACTGTCTTTATAGATCCTGCAGAGCTGATTTGGGGGCAGGGAGCTGCCACTCACTGGCCTCTGCTTCTCGGCAGGACTGGAGCCCCTCGTGTTCTATTTCTCAGGCTGCCCTGTAGGTACCTGTGCGTTCTCTTCACTACCACGCCCTGCATCGTGTGTGTGCATAACATTCCATACACCTTCGCGTGTTACGCCCATCATGTGATTTCCCTAGAACACAGCCCCTTGTGGCCGTGCTGAGTCATTGCACGCCCCGCCGGACCCTGGCTCCAGAGACTTGGTCCCGCCAAGGCAGGGGGGCGTCTCGGGCAGACCAAGAGGCACAGGCTTGGACGTGAACACGTCTGTGGAGTGTGTGTGTGTAAGTGTGCGTGTGCTCACACACATACATGTCCTAGCTCCACCCACCGAGAGGCCCTAGGAACAATGATAAGGACATATGGGGGGGAGGGAGGGTCCCCATGTGCGGTCAAATGGCTCCGCGTGTGGAAACTAAAGAAGGAGAGTAGGAGCGAGGTGATGCTCCTGCAGAGTTTCTGTAGGACTGAAGTGATCTCAGTGTGGACCAACGTGCCCTGTCTTCCTCGGGTCCGTCCTTGCAGCTGGGATTTTCGACAAAAGCATCGAGACTTGGACGGAACCCTTTGCGGAGGGTTCAAGGCGGCCAGATGGGGGGGAGGGGATGTGGGGGTCATCGTGCCCCTTGCAGGGACCAGGCTGGCTGTGACTGCCGTCCACAGCGGAGAACAGCCAGAGGACGCTGTGCCGGCCTGATCGTCCAGGGACAGTGGGAGAGGTCAGCAACGAGGGACAGGGAAAGTGGCCTGGGTCCCTGCCCTTCGTTCCATAACCAGTGAAACATCCACAACTAACAGACGTGCCTCTGCCCGACACACGGGGGCACGACAGAATGCCACACCCCTGCACGTCTAGGAGGGTGGGCGGGAACACAGAGGGGAGGCCGACCCGGGGCAACAGGGGAGGCGGTGCCTGAATCGCGGCCTCGGCCCAGGGAACCGGGGCCGCAGGGGAGGCGGAGCACAAGTCTCTGCATCCCAGCTGCAGCGGCACCTGCGGCCACAGGTAACCGGGCAGCAACAGCAATGGGGCCTGCGACCCCGTCCCTGCAGCCCCCGCCTCACCGCAGCAGCAGAGCCTGTGAACCTCACAACACCAGACGCGGAAGAGGTGCCAGCTCTAACCGGACCCCCACCATCTCCCTCGCCCGCGGCTGGGGGCCCGGGACTCAGCGGACCCCGGACACGAAGGCAAAGCTCATCTTCCCCGAGGAGCCAGGTGGTGACGCCAGCGACACTGGTAGCATCAGGGCACCAGCGACTCCGGAGGCACAAGAAGCAATGACGGGGGCTCGGGCGACACCCCCTAACAGAGGCGGCGGAGGGCGGAAGGTGAAGATTCCCAAGTATAGCCGGAGGAGCGCAGGTGGAGAAGCCGAAAACCTGTGTGATGGCGCCACCTGCTGGAAGACAAAGGAAAGGCCTCTAATTTCGAACCTGTCACCACTTCAAAGGTGCCGGGGGAGGAATCCCCCACTCAGCACCGGGGAGAAGCCAGGACCCTGTACCACAAAGAGAAGTGGCAGTTCTCCAGAAACCAAACTTAAAGTCACGCAGTATTGCGGGCTAAATGACAGCCAATGCACATAGTTGTCACGCACTCGACAAGCTGTAGGAAAATCAGAGGGGCACTCCAGTCAGCTCTGACGTGAATTTAATGAACACAAGAAATACTTTACCAAAGAGATTGAAATTCTAAAAAAGAAACAAACAGAAATTCTGCAGCTTAAGAATTCAATCAATGAGATGAAAAACGCATTAGAAAGCACTGGAAATAGAGCAGACCATGTGGAAGAGAGAATTAGTGAACTGAAAGGTAGAAATCTAGAAATGACACAAGTAGAAAAGGAAAGAGAATTAAAATATTAAAAATGAAGAAATTCCATGAGCTCTATCTGACTCAGATAGGAAGGGCAATGTTAGGGTGATGGGTGTTCCAGAGGGACAAGAGATAGTTTATTTAAAGAAATAATAGTTGGGAATTCCCTGCTGGTCCAGTGGTTAAGACTCAGTGCTTTCAGTGCCATGGGCCTGTGTTCAATCCCTGGTCAGGGAACTAAGATCTCGCAAGCCACGCCACATGGCCAAAAGAAAAGAAATAGAAAAAGAAAGAAAGAAATGATAGCTGAGAACTGCCCAAACCTGGGGAGGAACTGGATATGCAAGTCCATGAAGCTAAGAGAACACCGAATCACCTCAATGCGAAAAGACCTTCTCCAAGACACCTTATATTAAAATTGTCAAAAGCCCATGACCAAGAACTTGAAAGGCAGCCAGGAAAAATAGATGGCCACCTACCAGGAACCCCCCTTAGGCTACCAGCAGATTTCTCAGCAGAAACCCTACCAGCCAGGAGAGAGTGCAATGACATTCTCAAAAGACTGAAAGATAAAAACTGTCACCCAACTCTCCTCTACCCAGCAAAGTTACCATTCAGATATGAGGGAGAAATAAAGGCTTTCCCAGACAAACAGACCTGAGAGAGTCCTTCACCGCTAGACCTGCCTTACAAGAGGTGTTGGAAGGAGCTCTTCTACCAGAAACAAAAAGGCAAAAGCACACGAAACTGAATAAAGTGAAGAATAGACAGAATTGGAAATGCAGCTCTTTAGCAGAATAAGCTTGCTTTATTTATTCATTTATTCATTTATTTATTTAATTTTTGGCTGCATTGGATCTTCGTTGCTGCGCACGGGCTTTCTGTAGTTGTGGCGAGCGGGGACTTCTCTTGTTGCCAAGCACAGGCTCTAGGCACGCAGGCTTCAGTAGTTGTGGCTCATGGGCCCAGTAGTTGTGGCTCGTGGGCTCTAGAGCTCAGGCTCAGTAGTTGCACATGGGCTTAGTTGCTCCGCGGCATGTGGGATTTCCCGGACCAGGGCTTGAATCCGTGTCCCCTGCATTGGCAGGTGGATTCTCAACCACTGTACCAGCAGGGAAGTCCCAGAATAGGCTTTTAAACATTTTATTATAACAAAGTGAATCAGCTATACGTATACATATATCCCAATAAAGATGTTAAAAACAATTAAGTAAACATTTTATTATAGCATAAAGTTTAAAGGGAGGAAGCAAAAAAATAACTATAGCCACTTCAACTTCGTAACAAACTCATAATATTTAAAAGGGGTAATTTGAGGCAACAAAAATACACGGGGAAGAGGATAGAACCTGTCTAGGCAAATGAAGATAGACGTTGTCAGCAGAAAGAGGACTATTTTATCTATGAGACGCTTTATACACATTTATGGTGGCCACAAAACATACAT